>NC_092052.1:38506332-38806332 GCF_003086295.3 Arachis hypogaea | reverse complement strand
TCCTTCCTTTCCCCAGTACCGATCCAATCACTCCCAGTCACCACTACTTTCCTTTGTATCATGTCCAAGTCCGACAACCTGAGAAGCAGAGGTTCACCTAACGAAAACAGTAAATAAATTTCAAACAACCATTCGACAACTGGAGCAAGTAGTAATTCAATGGGTTTCTAGGCGCTCAAATACACAAGGATTAGCCACAGCCCCATGTGAACAATCTAACAAAGAGCATAATATAAAGGAGATACCAGAAACTCCAGTGGACAAGACAGAGAATGAATTTGTACTAGAACAAGTAGAAGAAGCTGTCATTGTTCAAGAAGAAGAGTTGGTTGAAGATCTAGGAGATGCTGAACCTCCATGGGAATCCATAACTGAGGAGAACTCCGTCAAGGACGCTACAGTTGATGCTAAGGAGGATATTGTACAATTTCCAAGGCAAGTTGTTTATGAAGAATCAGACGGAGTGATCCAGGACACAAATTCCCTTGATGATGATAGTCACAAGTAAAATTCTCTTAGTAATGAACTTGCATCCACAAGTGAATTCTCTGAGATTGAAGAATCTTCCCCAAGTGAATATGAAGATGATGCGGAGGTAGATTTTTCTCAACCTCCAATCTATGACTCAAGTGATGAGGAAGACATAGAAGACTTTGACCAGGACACATATACAATTGTAGAACCTTGCAAGGAAGTGGAGGAATTCACAGAAGAGCACAAGGGAGTAGAACTTACAGAACCACCAGAAACACCTATCCCAAGGCCATTACCACCTAATACAAGCTTCAAGTGGGTACAATCTTTAACCTTTAACTTTGCTTATTCACTTGAATATGGTTTGCTTGAAACAGATGGCCAGCTTAGAGCTCTCTGCGACTTTAAGAGTAAGAGGGAAATGGCTCGTACTCAGAGCTGGTGCACGAGGTTCAATAAGGTTCCACGCTTCACCTCGAAGTACATGGATCGGTATCATGCTCAATTGCATGGATCACAGAGAACGTTTGGTCACCATGGTGAGATTCTACGCTTTAAACCGCCCGGATGGAAACACGTAGATCAAGACGGAGGCGGATTTAAAAACAAGGCTTGGGATCCTGAAGTTTATTCTGACATTCGTCACCCCGGGAACCTGAAAATCTGTTTGAAGCTGCTTAGAAGCTTTACATGCCTAGTCTGGGACCCCGGAGGCTATTGGCATTCCAAGCACTGGTGGAGATTTTTGGATGAATTTAAACACAAGCCACCATAACAGGAAGCCCTTCCAATGTCTAACTTAAGGACTTTAACTAAAAGTGCTAGGTGGGAGACAACCCACCATGGTATGATCGTTCCTTTTGCAATTTTAATTTTATTTAGTTTTGTTTGTTTTTGAATTTTATTTTATTGAACCTGGAATCATGCATAGCATTCATATTAAGCATTGCATTTTGCATTCATTGAAAAAAAACACTATTCCCGCGATCGCGTCATCCACGCGACCGCGTAACCTGGAGATCGGCGTAAACATCCAACGTCCAGAAAGTTAGGCTGGAATCGTGCGGCCCTTGTGCGTTTTGCACAAATTGGCCCACGCGATCGCATGCCCCATGCGATCGCGTCACTTGCACAATACCAACCCCACGCGACCGTGTGGGCGACGCGATCGCGTCGCATGGATTGCACATCACCCTAGAAGGAGACAGAGAGTTGTGCTAAAACGGTGCTGGAGTCGTGCGTTTAGCACAATTTCCAGCGACGCGATCGCGTGACCCAAGCGGTCGCGTCATCCCCTCTTCCACCCCTTTCATGCGATCGTGCGCCCCACGCGATCACGTCACTCCCATTTTCACCCCAACCACGCGACCGCGTGCCCCACGCGGCCGCGTGGATTCGAAAATATAACCCCCCAGCCACGCGAACCCTATCAGTCGCGTAGCCCCCCAACCCTCTTCTCCCTCTCTTCTTCTTCTTCTCCCAACCACCACCCAGCCACCACCCAGCACCACTCAGCAACCACCGCGCCACCACCCAGACGCCGCTGCCGTCCAGACACCGCCGCCATCCAGACACCGCCGCCGTACCACCCCCTCCTCTTCTTTCTTCTTCTTTCTCCCTCTCTTCTCCCCTCTCCGCCACTGCCCTCCGCGACTACCACCCACCACCGCCGGCCATCCAGCCGCGCCCCTCCGCCATACCCGCAACCCCCCTCCCTTCCTCCCGCCGCAACCACCACCCAACCGTTTTCTTACCCCGTTCTACTCCTCACGCCTACCAGGTTCCGATGAACGCCGCCTTTCTGTCCTTTGCAGTTATTTTACAATTTTTTCTATTTCTGTTCTTAATTAGGATAGATAGATATGCATGCTGTAGTGGATTTTTAGGTTGTTAGGTAGCTTAGGCTGTGGTTAGTGGATCTAGGTCTGTTTACTTGCACCGTTCATGCTTCTGTTTTATCAAACTGCAATTCTGATGTTCCTGTGACCTTGTTCATATGCTGTGATTTTCTGCATTTGCTGCTTGTTACTCTGAATTTTCCTGTTTCTATTAATTATAGGTAACTGCAGCAAGTTTTTTTAATTCATATGAACTGCCTTGTTTGCTGTTTATTTTCCGGGACAATCCAATTTTAGTCGGAATGCTGCCCAAATTTTTTATGAATTATTTTCATTCATGTTTTGGTTTGGCAATCTAAACTCTATTGTCCTCTGCCTTACCCAAACCACTTCATGAATACTTTGGCAGACTTTCTTATCCTCTTTGATTCCCTGGTTTATAAACTGCCTCTGTGATATTCTAATTCCAATTCTTGCTTTCTTTATATCTCTGTGAATCAACATCACCCTGTTTTCCTTGATCAGTTATGAGTTATTTCTAGTCATAATCATGAATCCTTGTTACATGGCCCATTTTCTTTATGCCACTTACTTTAACCCGCATTTTACTGACTCACTAATTTTAATTTACTAACCCCTCTTTCAAATTCTAACCATACTAACCTTTTCAAAATCTCTTTTCTGATATTTTTTTTCACTTTCCTCTAACTTTCTAACCATGGCATACTGACAATTTTTTCTATTTAACTTGAATTTTGACACATTTTGGATTGTAAATTCTTCCTTTCCAAATTTTAAACTACTAAACAATCCTTAATGCACATTTACTTGACTCATTTACCTCATTCTAATTCTCCTTTGCCGCTTTGAGTTTTCTTTATTTAATTGCCTATTTGCTTCCCTATTTTTATCCATATCTTGGTTTTCCATTTTTCAGGATGTCTGCCTCACAGAGAAAAGGAAAAGGCAAGGCTACTGGCAAGCGCAAGAGAGGAGATTCCTCCCAGTCCATCATTGCCCTCATGCATGATTCCTCATGGCGGGAGAAGAACTTTACACAGCAGAAAAAAGCTAACCAGCTGCTCCCTGCAAATGATTCCATAAAATTTGCAAACCGGTACTGTGAGCTGAAGTATCTGGTATTTGCAAACTCCAGGAATCTATACCTGGAGAGAACTCTGAAGATTCCAGAAGCACTCCAACAGTACACCACTGAGCAAATCAAGCAAAGAGGCTGGTTCTTTCTGGAGAGAACATTGACAGAGGTCAATGCATCTTGGGTCCGAGAATTCTACTGCAACTACTACATCACCACCCTAGATGCAGTGAACCTGAGAGGGAAACAAATTCTAGTCACTGAGGAGGCCATAGAGGACATTCTCCAACTCCCAGCCAAGTCTGATCAGCCTGATGGTTATTCAAAGGCTGAGGAGGACATGCGCCTGATGCAGTTTGATTGGGATGCTGTGAAGGCACGGATAGCTCTGGACCCGACTGTTCCTTGGGAGATTGGTCAGGACACCACCATGCCTAGAGGGATTAAGAGGGCGTACTTAAATGATGAGGCTCGGTTATGGCACCAGATCTTGAGCAACTATGTCATGCCGAGTACTCATGAGACGGAGATCCCGGCTGCTATGATCACCCTCCTATGGTGTGTGATGGAGGGTAAGGACCTTTATCTGCCACGCTTTATCCGGCATTTTATGGCCAGGGTCCACGTCCGAGGCACCCTCCCTTTCCCGTATCTGGTTACACAGCTAGGCCGTCGAGCTGACGTGCCATGGGAGGATGCCGATGAGAGACCACCAGCAGCGGACTGCGGGAAGATCATTCCTCACAGCCAGAACTTCCTCGCTTTGGGCTACAGACCACCACCCTTCACTGCTACTGATGAGACAGTCCCACCGTCTGCTGGACCCTTTTCATCCACAGCTGCCACTGCTACCCCTACTGCTACCACTGCACCTCCACCTGCCTCTGAGCCCGTATACCACCTTGTGCACCGCCTATTCCGACAGCTTGATCAGATGGAGCGCCGTAACCGGCGCCGGTATGAGAGATTGGAGCGGCGCAGCCAGCGACGCTATTCGCATCTGAAGCTGATGATCCGACAGGGTGGTGACATCCCATCCGAGCCCGACACACCATCAGAGCCATCAGAGGAGGAGGAGGATGAGCACGAGGAGGAGACTCACTTCCAGGAAGAGACCCATCAGCAGGAAGACACAGAGCAGGCTCTTTTGCCACATGACGCGGACGCGTCAGCGACGCGGTCGCGTGGGTCAAATTATGCTAAAGGCGTGCTTCCAGCCACGCTTTCGCGTGACTCTCTGTTCATCCTCATTTTCTTCCAAACGCACATACGACGCGGACGCGTCGGCGACGCTGTCGCGTCGCGTGCGAAAATCCTTTTTTTTTATCTGAAAAAAATGCAGAATGCAGTGTTAATATGAATGTGATGCAAAATTCCAGGTTCAATATAATAAAATAAAATGAAACTCAAAGACAAATAAAACTAAATAAAAATAAAAAAGGACGATCATACCATGGTGGGTTGTCTCCCACCTAGCACTTTTAGTTAAAGTCCTTAAGTTGGACATTTGGTGAGCTTCCTGTTATGGTGGTTTATGCTTGTACTGATCCAGGAATCCCCACCAATGTTTGTATTTCCAGTAACCTCCGGGGTCCCAAACTAGGCGCAGAAAGCCTTCAAGTAAGTTAAAGCAAGTGACAAGGCCCCAAGAGTGTTGATTTCTAGACTGAATTCTGGGGTCCCAGATCTTGCTTTTGCACCCGTCTTCAAGTTGATTATCATGATTCCATCCGGGTGGTTCAGCCTTAGAATTCTCACTGAAGCGTCCAAACAACTTCCTAGACCCATTCAATTGAGCTTCACACCAACCCTTGCGTTTAAACTTAAAGCGTCCAACCATAATGAACCTTGCAGGACAGTTCTTACCACTGACTATCTTCCTCTTACTCTTTATGCCACAAAGAGCTCTAAGTTGACCATCCGTCTCCAGTAGCCCATATTCAAGTGGAATTTGAAAGCTAAGGGATATGAATTTTACCCACTTGAATGTTGTGAAGGATGATGGCAACTTAGGGGGAAGGGTCTCTAACAAGTTTGGAACAGAGATTTCAAGCTCCATTCCCTTAAGCTCTTCCTTGAAAATTTCCACCTCTTTGCAAGCTTCTTCAGTTTTAACCTCATCCTCTTGGTAGCTTTCCTCCAATTCAATCTCTTCTTTATTGCTCACCAAGGGCATGGGAGGTTGTGCTTCTTCTTCTTTAATCTCCATCTCTTGATCAACCTCTATAAAGTCTTCAACCATGATCTGCCTTGGAGGTTGTACGCTCTCCTCAAAATCAACATCAACATCAAACACCGTGGGAAGAGGCTCTGTGACTGGACTTTCCAATGGAGGTACATCATCTCTTAAGTTTGCAACCACTTCTTTCTTTTTAATAATTGCTGCTTTGTCCAGTTGTTTAAGTATAAAATCATACTTATCCTCGATGTTTTTCTTTCCATGAAAACTCCCTTTAACTACTCCTGCATCTTCAAGGGTCTCTCCTACCTTTACCCGTAGGGCCTCCTCTAGCTCTTTATGAAGTATGGATTCGCGAAGATGATTCCTTCTTTCCTGTTCCATATCAATAACATAATTGGGATCATCTTGCTCTTGGATTGATGGATGTGGGTGCTCTTCCATGGAGGGTGGTGATGGGATGAAAAGATCATTATGTGGTTGAAAAGGAAGTGCACTAGAGCTTGAGGGTTGAATATTGGAGGTAGAGGGTTGGTTCATGTGGGATATAAGATTTTGGAGTGTAGAGGTGAGACCAATGATGTTAGAGATGAGCGTATTGTTATCTAATGGAGGTTGGGGTGGATCTATGTATGGTTCATTTGGTTTATAGGGTGGTTGGTATGGTGGATGTGGGTTAGGGTCATATGGAGGTGAATGGTGAAAAGGGACTTGTGAGTTTGGTGGTCCAAAGTTATGTTGAGGAAATGGTTCATAGGCATATGGTGGTGGTTGTTGATAGTCCATTGGAGGTGGTTGTTGCCATGAGGGTCGATCAAATCCTTGTGACTCCTCCCATCTTTGATTGTTCCAACCTTGATGCCTGTTTTCATTGTAATTTCTTCTTCCTGCAACATAATTGTAACCAGACTCATAGCCAAAGGGGTGAGAGTTCATAGTAACAAATAAAAATTAAAAACAAAAATAAAAACAAATTTAAATTAAAAGGTTATTTAAATTTTAAATTTGTAAATTAAATTTTGAAATTTGAATTTGAAATTTTGAAATTTGAAATTTGAAATTTTTGAAATTTGATTTTTGAAATAAGATAAGATAAGATTTTTAAAAAAAATATGATTTTTGAAAAAGATTTGAATTTTAAAATTTAAAACTAAGATAAGATAAGATAAAAACCAATAACCTCTTAATTTACGAAAAAGCAAAAATAAAAACAAATAAACAAGTAAAAAGAAAATATTTACAATAACCAATAATAAGGCAAACGTTTGCAATTCTCCGGCAACGGCGCCATTTTGACGTTGGGATTTTTTCCAGTAAAGAATTTTATAAAAACAGTCGCGTTGTAGATATAGTCTCTAAACCGACAGAAATCCCTTCGTACAAATGTTTTGGGTGTCACAAGTAACAAACCCCTTTAAAAATTGTTAACCGAGTATTCAAACCTCGGGTCGTCTTCTCAAGGAACTGCAAGGAAGTGTGTTCTTATTATTGGCTATAAAGGTTGTAATCGGGGTTTAGAAGGAGAGAAGCAAGTGATTTAAATGACAAGTAAAGTAGATGGCAATTAAAATAAATAAACACTGTAAAGCAACTTTTGGCAAGGTAAGAGAAATTGGAAGTCCAACTTGGTTATCTCCCTCAACAATAATGAAAGTTGAATCTAAATTCCACTTAGTTAACCTTTACTAAAGTAAAGGAAAGTCAAGGGACTAATTAGTTTGACCTTCGAATCCTATTTATTTTCCTAAGAAAAAGTTGAGATTATTGAAGTTCAGTTCAATTAGCAAGATAACGATTATCAATTATGCTGAGTTTAATAATGTTGAGTTACTGATTTCTTAACCAAGACCAAAAGGGAAAAAGTAAAATTGTTGGAATAAAATATCTTCAGATAGAAAGCAATGGTAACACAAATTAAGGAGAAAGCAATCAATAACTGAAATACCTCAAATAATCATTAATTCAAATCATAACATGGGAAGGATTCATAAGTCAAGTTGGCAACATTTATAGGTACGAATAAAAGCATTAAAGTAAATGTAGTATAGAAACATAAATTAAAGTAAATACTAAACCTGGATCGAGAGTCACTCTTAAAAACTAAGAGAAGTCCTAAATCCTAATCCTAATCCTAATCCTAAGAGAGAAGGGAGAGAATCTCCCTCTCAAACTAAATCTAAATCATGGAAAGTGAAAATCGGCGAGCTCTCTTATGAATGGATGCAATTCCTCCACTTTATAGCCTCTAATTTGTGTTTTCTGGACCGAGAACTGGGTCAGAAACAGCCCAGAATTCGCTGGTCTCGAATTCAATCACGCTGGATTTCTGTCACTGCGACGCGGCCGCATGGACCACGCGGTCGCGTCGTCTAGCGTTAGGGAAACCATAGCATATTATATATCAAATTGAAGCCCCAGACGTTAGCTTTCAAACGCAATTGGAACCGCGTCATTTGGACCTCTATAGCTAAAGTTATAGCCATTTGAGTGCATAGAGGTCAGGCTGGACAGCTTAGTAATTTCTCCAACTTCTTGTATTCCTTCCACTTTTGCATGTTTCCTTTCTATCCTCTGAGCCATTCCTACCCTATAATATCTGAAATCACTTAACACACATATCAAGGCATCTAATGGTAATAAGAGAGGATTAATAATAAGCAAATATAAGATCAAAGAAGCATGTTTTCAATCATAGCACAAAATCAGGAAGGAAATATAAAACCATGCAAATATTATGAATAAGTTGGTAAAGAGTTGATAAAATCCACTCAATTGAGCACAAGATAAACCATAAAATAGTGGTTTATCACTCACGCATCATATGCCTAGTAGTGAGATAGAGCTAGGAATAGGTGAAAACTTGGAGATGAAAAAAGTTTGAGAAGTGATGATTTAGGTATGAGGAGGTAGGGTGCACATGTATGTATATATATATATATATATATATATATATATATATATATATACTACTTGAATTATGAAACTAGCTAAGAAAGGAATGAATGTTACATCTGAGTACTCTTTCTCGAAAGTGCGACTCCAACGAGATGGCGGGAGGTTAGGATCCCCTTCTTTGTTCGTCTTGGGCATATGAGAACATACCTCCTGGGTAAATGCAAGGGTTGTGGTCTCTCCCCACTTGCTCCAGGTTGGTTAGTATCGAGGCTCCCCAGGTAGATGCAAGGGTTGTAGTTTCGTCCCACTTGCTCCGGGTTATGATGAGTTATGTATAAAAGTGCAATTATATGATGAGTAAATAATGAATGATTATAAAATGTTTATGAATGAATGTGAAATGATTATCTGAGATACGAGTTTTCCTGGGTAAAGTAGCGTGGCTTGCCACAACGTGTTTCAGGTTTTGAGACTCGATACTCTGTCGACCCTACATCGTAAGAGGTGACCGAACACATAGAAATTCCAGAGAAGGTTAACCCCCATTGAGAAATTATATATATATAAATGAATTATGAATGAGTAAAGAAAAAATCTATGCATAGACTCATGGGGATGCACAACGGGGCACAGTCCAGGGTTTAGTAGCCGGACTTGTTGGGTTAGCTTGGTAACCGATAGATGAGACTCATCAGCCATAGGACAGGCATGCATCATATGCATATTGTTTGAATTGCTTGCTTGTGCATTAATTGGGATTGCCTAAGTGATTGTAACATGCTATTTGTTATATTTGCTATCTGTATTACTTGTATTCTTCCTGTGTTCGCCATTGTCTGCTCGTTTGTCTCTGTAATTTCATTGGAGATGGAGAAACAGAGGAAAGGCAGAGAGAGTTAGGATCCTAGTTAAGTTTTAGTTAGATTTAAAGAATTAGTTAACTTTAGAAAACCATAGAGGACTACCCCATTTTATGGTTTCTATTTTAGCTCTTTAATTATTATAATCTGAGTGTCGGCGTTCTATGATTACCTCTGGCATTTCCAGGACCTTATATCTTATGTGTGTGGCACCTTTACCATGCTGAGAATTCCTGGTTCTCATACCATATGATGTTTGTGTTTTTCAGATGCTGTGATGAGTGGATAATTTATACGCTTTTTGGCATTATTTTTAGGTAGTTTTTAGTATGTTTTAGTTACTTTTTATTAGTTTTATGCAAAAATTATATTTCTGGACTTTACTATGAGTTTTTGTATTTTTCTGTAATTTCAGGTATTTTCTGGTTAAAATTGAGGGACCTGAGCAAAAATCTGATTCAGAGGCTGAGAAAGGACTGCAGATGCTGTTGGATTCTGACCTCCCTGCACTCAAACGCATTTTTCTAGAGCTACAGAAGTCCAATTAATGCGTTCTCAATTGGGCTGGAAAGCTAACATCTTGGGCTTTCCATCAATGTATAATAGTTCATACTTTGCCTGAGATTTGATAGCCCAAAATGGAGTTCAACGCCATCCAGAGACCCTTTTCTGACGTAAAACGCCGGAACTGGCACCAGAACTGGAGTTAAACGCCCAAACTGGCATCCAAGCTGGCATAGAAAAGGCCTATGTACGTGTAAAACTCAAAGCTCTGCCCAAGCACACACCAAGTGGGCCCCGTAAGTGGATTTCTGCACTATCTACACTTAGTTACTTATTTTCTGTAATCCTTAGTAACTAGTTTAGTATAAATAGCACTTTTTACTATTGTAAAGGAGGGGGGAGGAGTGAACCTCTTTTCACTTTTATGTTACATTTGGGAGGCTGGCCATTCGGCCATGCCTAGACCTTTTTCTCTTATGTATTTACTACGGTGGAGTTTCTACACCTCATAGATTAAGGTGCGGAGCTCTGCTATTCTTTATGAATTAATGAAAGTACTATTGTTTCTCTTTCACTTCATGATTACTTCTTCTCCAAGATATACTCTCATACTTAATTCAATTAAGTCAGAATGAAGGGGTGACCCGTGACAATCACCCACTATCTTCGTTACTCGCTTAGCCAAGATCCGCGTGCCTGACAACCATAAGTGGTCTACATGATGTTCAACATAGTCATTGGACGACAGCCGGAGTATAATCTCTTGGGTCTCTGATCCACGGATTTGACTTGCCTCTCTTGACAACAAAGCATTCGAATCTGTGAGATTAGAACCTTCGTGGTAGAAGCTAGAACCAATTGGTAGCATTCTTGAGATCCGGAAAGTCTAAACCTTGTCTGTGGTATTCCGAGTAGGATCTGGGACGGGATGAATGTGACGAGCTTCAAACTCACGAATGTTGGGTGCAGTGACAGTGTGCAAAAGGATAGAGAGATCCTATTCTGACACAAGTGATAACCGATAGATGATTAGACGTGCGGTAGCTGTGCCTGGTATTTTTTATCCGAGACGAGAGATTCAGAAGTTGATTAGCCGTACAGAAACCGTACTTGAACCATTTTCACTGAGAGGATGGATGGCAGCCATTGACAATGGTGATCCACCAACATACAACTTGCCATGGAAGGGAGCACACATAATTGGATGAAGACAATAGGAAAGCAGAGGTTCAGAAGCAACAAAGCATCGCCAAACGCTTATCTGAAATTCCCACCAATGAATTACATAAGTATCTTTATTTTAATTTACACTTTATTTATCTTTCAATTATCAAAACTCATAACCAGTTGAATCTGTCTGACTAAGATTTACAAGATGACCATAGCTTGCTTCAAGCCAGCAATCTCCATGGGATCGACCCTTACTCCCGTAAGGTTTTATTACTTGGACGACCCAGTGCACTTGCTGGTTAGTTGTACCGGAGTTGTGAAAAATGTGATCAAAATTCCGTGCACCAAGTTTTTTGGCGCCGTTGCCGGAGATTGTTCGAGTTTGGACAACTGACGGTTTATCTTGTTGCTTAGATTAGGTAACCTTCTTTCTTGTTTCAACCTTTATTTTCTTTTCAAAAAGTTTTCGAAAAAGAAAATGTTCTTCAGAATTTTTAAGAATGAATTCCATCTTAGAGCTCCATGATGATATGTTGAAGCTTGGCTGGCTATTAAGCCATGTCTAATCTTTTGGACTGAAGCTTCCACTTATCATTGTAGCTATTGGAGGAGCCTTTGGTTTCTCATTTATAATTCTGTGCTAAAGCTTGGCTGGCCATTTGGCCATGTCTAATTCTTTTGGACCGAAGCTTTAGACTAACATTGCATGAATCCTGGAATTCTTATTAAAAATTTTGAATTTTTTTATTTTCTTTTTCCAAAATAATTTTGAAAAAAATACAAAAAAAAATTAATGAAATCATAAAAACCAAAAAAATTTGTGTTTCTTGTTTGAGCCTTGTGTCAAATTTTAAGTTTGGTGCCAATTGTATTTTTTTTAATTTTCTTAAAATTTTCAAAAATTCATGCATTATGTTCTTCATGATCTTCAAATTGTTCTTGATGATTTTCTTTGTTTTATCTTTACATTTTCTTGTTTTGTGTTTTTTCTTATTTTTCATATGCATTTTCAAATTGTTAGTGTCTCTAGTACAAAAGTTCTTAAAGTTTGGTGTCTTGCATGTCTTTCTTTTCTTAAAAATTTTCAAAAATATGTTCTTGATGTTCATCATGATCTTCAAAGTGTTCTTGGTGTTCATCTTGACATTCAAAGTGTTCTTGCATGGATTATTTGTTTTGATCTTAAATTTTTATGTTTTGTTTCATTTTGTTGTTTTTCTCTCTCCTCATTAAAAATTCAAAAGTCAAAAAAAATATATTTTCCTTATTCTTCTCATAATTTTCGAAATTTTGAGTTCACTTGGTCCAAAATTTTTAAAATTTAGTTGTTTCTTGTTAGTCAAGTCAAAATTTCAATTTAAAAACTTTATCTTTTCAAATCTTTTTCAAAATCAATTCTTTTTCATTTTTTTTATGATTTTCGAATTTCATTCTTAAAATTTTTCAAAATCTTTTTCATTTTTCTTTTAATGTTTTCGAAAATTTTAAAACTAATTTCTCAAAATCTTTTTCTTAATTTTATTTCATATTTTCGAAAATCCTTGCTAACAATTAATGTTTTGATTCAAAAATTTCAAGTTTGTTACTTTCTTGTTAAGAAAGT
Source organism: Arachis hypogaea (assembly GCF_003086295.3). Classification (NCBI taxonomy): domain Eukaryota; kingdom Viridiplantae; phylum Streptophyta; class Magnoliopsida; order Fabales; family Fabaceae; genus Arachis; species Arachis hypogaea. The sequence goes on along the minus strand of NC_092052.1, from coordinate 38,793,713 downwards.
TTCAATCTTTAAATTCTAGAATCATATCTTTTAGTTTCTTGTTAGTCAAGTCATCAACTTTAATTTTAAAAATCAAATCTTTTTAATTTCTTTTTCAATTCTTTTTCAAAATAAATTTCAATCATATCTTTTTAAAATTTTAATTTCAAAATCTTTTTCTAACTTCTTATCTTTTCAAACTTTATTTTCAAATCTTTTTCAACTAACTACTTGACTTGTTTGTTTTAATTTTAAAAAAGTTTACAATTTCTTATCTTTTTCAAAATCACCTAACTACTTTTCCACTTCTAATTTTCGAAAATCAGTAACCACTTTTTCAAAAATCTTTTTAATTAACTAATTGTTTTAGTTTTTAATTTTCTTGTATTTCTTTTTCAAATTTTCGAAACTAACTTAATTAATTAAATAAAAATAAAAATATTTTTCTTTTCCCTCTTCTTAAAATTCGAATACTCTCTTTCTCATCTCTTTCTATTTATTTTATTTATTTACTAATATTTCTCTTCTACTCATATAATAATTTGAACCCTCTCCCTCTCTCTGTGTTCGAATTCTTCTTATACTCTCTCTACCTCATTCTTCTATTCTTCTTTTCCTCTGACACATAAAGGAATCTCTATACTGTGACATAGAGGATTCCACTACTCTCTTTGTTCTCTTCTTTTTCATATGAGCAGGAACAAGGATAAGGACATTCTTGTTGAAGCTGATCCTGAACCTGAAAGGACTCTGAAGAGGAAGCTAAGAGAAGCTAAAGCTCAACACTCCGGAGAGGACCTTACAGCAAATTTTGAAAAAGAGGCAGACATGGCAGCCGAACCTGAGAATAATGGTGGAAATGCAAGGAAGATGCTTGGTGACTTTACTGCACCAACTTTCAACTTCTATGGAAGAAGCATCTCAATTCCTGCAATTGGAGCAAACAACTTTGAGCTTAAGCCTCAATTAGTTTCTCTAATGCAGCAGAATTGTAAGTTTCATGGACTTCCATTGGAAGATCCTCATCAGTTCTTAGCTAAATTCTTGCAAATCTGTGACACTGTTAAGACCAATAGGGTTGATTCCGAGGTCTACAGACTTATGCTTTTCCCCTTTCCTGTAAGAGACAGAGCTAGGATATGGTTGGACTCACAACCTAGAGAAAGCCTGAACTTTTGGGAAAAGTTGGTCAATAATTTCTTGGCCAAATTCTTTCCACCTCAAAAGATGAGCAAGCTTAGAGTGGAAGTCCAAACCTTCAGACGGAAGGAAGGTGAATCCCTCTATGAAGCTTGGGAAAGATACAAGCAATTGATCAGAAGGTGTCCTTCTGACATGCTTTCAGAATGGAGCAACTTAGGAATATTCTATGACGGTCTGTCTGAATTGTCTAAGACGTCATTGGACCACTCTGCTGGTGGATCTCTTCATCTGAAAAAAACACCTGCAGAAGCCTAGGAACTCATTGAGATGGTTGCAAATAACCAGTTTATGTATACTTCTGAAAGAAATCCTGTGAATAATGGAATGGCTCAGAAGAAAGGAGTTCTTGAGATTGATACTCTGAATGCCATATTGGCTCAGAATAAGATATTGACTCAGCAAGTCAATATGATTTTTCAGAATCTGACTGGAATGCAAGCTGCATCTGGCAGTACTAAAGAAGCTTCCTCTGAAGGAGAAGCTTATGACCCTGAGAATCCTGCAATGGAAGAAGTGAATTACATGGGAGAATCCCATGGAAACACCTATAATCCTTCATGGAGAAATCATCCAAATTTCTCATAGAAGGATCAACAGAAGCCTCAACATGGCTTTAATAATAATAATGGTAGGAAAAATAGGTTTGGCAATAGTAAGGCTTTTCCATCATTTTCTCAGCAACAGATAGAGAATTCTAGGCAGAGCCTCTCTGATTTAGCAACCATAGTCTCTGATCTAACTAAGACCACTCATAGTTTCATTACTAAAACAAGGTCCTCCATTAGAAATCTGGAGGCACAAGTGGGTCAGCTAAGTAAAAGAGTTACTGAAACTCCTCCTAGTACTCTGCCAAGCAGTACAGAAGAGAATCCCAAAAGAGAGTGCAAGGCCATAACTATATCCAAAGTGACTGAACCTGGAGAGAGTAAAAATGCAGTGATTTCCAGTGAGGAAGACCTTGCTGGATGTCCACTGATCAATAAGGAGTTCCCTATTGAGGAACCAAAGGAATCTGAGGCTCATATAAAGATCAGAGAGATTCCATGGAACTTAATACTGCAGTTCATGAGCTCTGATAAAGATTCTTCCTCTGATGAGGATGAAGATCTTGTTAAAGAGCAAGTTGCTCGGTATCTTGGAGCAATCATGAAGCTGAATGCCAAGCTATTTGGTAATGAGACTTGGGAGGATGGACCTCCATTGCTCATTAAGGAACTGAATACCTTGGTTCAGCAGAAATTACCTCAAAAGAAATCGGATCCCGGAAGGTTCTTAATTCCTTGCACCATAGGCACCATGACCTTTAAGAAGGCTCTGTGTGACCTTGGTTCAAGTGTTAACCTCATACTACTCTCTGTAATGGAGAAACTGGGGATCTTTGAGGTACAAGCTGCAAGAATCTCACTAGAGATGGCAGACAAACCAATGAAACAGGCTTATGGACTTGTAGAGGATGTCTTAGTGAAGGTTGAAGGCCTTTACATCCCTGCTGACTTCATAATCCTAGACACTGGGAAGGATGAGGATAAATGCATAATCCTTGGAAGGCCCTTCCTAGCCACAGCAAGAGCTGTGATTGATGTGGATAGAGGAGAGTTAGTCCTGCAACTGAATGAGGACTACCTTGTATTTAAGGCTCAAGGATCTTCCTCTGTAACCATGGAGAGGAAGCATGAAAAGCTTCTCTCAATACAGAGTCAAGCAGAGCCCCCACATTCAAACTCTAAGTTTGGTGTTGGGAGGCCACAATCATACTCTGAGTATCTGTGAAACTCTGAACGAGCTACTGTCAAGCTATTGACATTAAAGAAGAGCCTATTGGGAGGCAACCTAATGTTATTTAATTATATTTATTTTTTATAGACATTTGTTTTCCATTGCCATGTTATGTTTTCTTTAGGTTGATGATCATGTGGAGTCAAAAAAATAGCTACAGAATTAAAGCGGAATCAAAAACAGCATAAAAAATAGTACACCCTGGAGGACAGGCTTACTGGCGTTTAAACGCCAGTAAAGATAGCAGAATGGGCGTTTAATGCCTAGGCTGGCAGTATTCTGGGTGTCAAACGCCAGAATTGGTAGACAGACTGGCGTTTAACGCCAGGAAAGGCAGCAGACTGGCGTTAAAACACCAGAGAGGGCTATCCAGGGGCGTTTAAACGCCAGAAAGGTACAGGGAGCAAAATTCCTTGACACCTCAGGATCTGTGGACCCCACAGGATCTCCACCTACCCAACTCTTTTTCTCTCCTCTTCACACTTTTTCATAACACTCTTCCCCAAAATAACCTCCACCAATCACCTCCATTTCTCCTCTAAAACCATCATACAACCCACCTACCCCCACCCATTCAAATTCAAGCCGTCTTCCTCCCAAACCCAACCCCTATTACAATAATTCCCTCTCCACTCCACTCCTATATAAGCCCCTCATCACTCCTTCATTTTCACACATCATAACCACCTAAAACCCCCCTTGGCCGAACCATTCACACACCTCCATCTCCTCCATATCTTCTTCTTCTAATCCTTTCTTTCTTCTTTTGCTCGAGGACGGGCAAACCTTTTAAGTTTGGTATGGAAAAAAGCTCTACTTTTTATTTTTCCATAACCATTAATGGCACCTAAGGCCAGAGAAACCTCTAGGAAGAGGAAAGGGAAGGCAGTTGCTTCCAACTCTGAGTCATGGGAGATGGAGAGTTTCATCTCAAAAGCCCATCACTAGAAAGAGGATGGAGCAAACAAGAGAGCCCACTCATGGACCTCAACAAGAGCATGAAGAAGTCCCTCATCAAGAAATCCTTGAGATTTCTTAAGGGATGCATTTTCCTCCACACAACTATTGGGAGCAACTCAACACCTCTTTAGGAGAATTGAGTTCCAACATGGAGCAACTAAGAGTGAAGCACCAAGAGCACTCCATCATCCTCCATGAAATCAGAAAGGACCAAAAGGCCATGAGAGAGGAGCAACAAAGGCAATGAAGAGATATAGAGGAGCTCAAGAACTCCATTGGTTTTTCAAGAGGAAGAAGAAGCCACCATCACTAAGGTGGACCCGTTCTTTAATCTCCTTGTTTATTTTCTTTTTTGTTTTCGATTTTTATGCTTTATTTTTGACTATGTTTGTGTCTTCATTACATAATCATTAGTGTTTAGTGTCTATGTCTTAAAGTTATGAATGTTCCATGAATCTTTCACCTTTCTTAAATGAAAAATTTTTTCTGAAAAAGAAAAAGAAGTACATGAATTTAGAATTCTATCTTGAAAATAGTTTAATTATTTTGATGTAGTGGCAATACTTTTTGTTTTCTGAATGAATGCTTGAATAGTGCATATTTTTTATAGTGAAGTTTATGAATGTTAAAATTGTTGGTTCTTGAAAGAATAATGAAAAAAGAGAAATATTATTGATAATCTGAAAAATCATAAAATTGATTCTTAAAGCAAGAAAAAGCAGTGAAAAACACAAAGCTTGCGAAAAAAAATGGCAAAAAATAAAGAAAAAGAAAAAGCAAGCAGAAAAAAGCCAATAGCTCTTTAAACCAAAAGGCAAGAGCAAAAAAGCCAGTAACCCTTTAAACTAAAAGGCAAGGGTAAAGAGGATCCAAGGCTTTGAGCATCAGTGGATAGGAGGGCCCAAAGGAATAAAATTCTAGCCTAAGCGGCTAAATCAAGCTGTCCTTAATCATGTGCTTGTGTCATGAAGGTCCAAGTGAAAAGCTTGGGACTGAGTGGTAAGAGTCGTGATCTAAAGCAAAAGAGTGTGCTTAAGAACTCTGGGCACCTCTAACTGGGGACTCTAGCAAAGCTGAGTCACAATCTGAAAAGGTTCACCCAGTTATGTGTCCGTGGCTCTGTGGCATTTATGTATCCGGTGGTAATACTGGAAAACAAAATGCTAAAGGGTCACGGCCAAGACTCATAAAGTAGCTGTGTTCAAGAATCAACATACTAAACTAGGAGAATCAATAACAATATCTGAATTCTGAGTTCCTATGGATGCCAATCAATCTGAACTTCAAAGGATAAAGTGAGATGCCAAAACTATTCAGAAGCAAAAAGCTACTAGTCCCGCTCATCTAATTGGAACTAAGCTTTATTGATATTTTGAAATTTATTATATTTTCTCTTCTTTTTATCTTATTTTGTTTTTGGTTGCTTGGGGACAAGCAACAATTTATGTTTGGTGTTGTGATGAGAGGATAATTTATACGCTTTTTGGCATTGTTTTTAGGAAATTTTTAGTATGTTTTAGTTACTTTTTATTATATTTTTATTAGTTTTTATGAAAAAATTACATTTCTGGACTTTACTATGAGTTTGTGTGTTTTTCTGTAATTTTAGGTATTTTCTGGATGAAATTGAGGGACCTGAGCAAAAATCTGATTCAGAGGCTGAGAAAGGACTGCAGATGCTGTTGGATTCTGATCTCCCTGCACTCAAACTAATGCATTTTTCTGGAGCTACAGAAGTCCAATTGATGCGCTCTCAATTGGGCTGGAAAGCTAACATCTTGGGCTTTCCACAAATGTACAATAGTTCATACTTCTTTCGAGATTTGATGGCCCAAACTAGCATTCAACGCAATCCAGAGACCCTTTTCTGGCGTAAAAAGCCGGAACTGGCACCAGAACTGGAGTTAAACGCCTAAACTGGCATCCAAGCTGGCATAGAAAAGGCCTATGCACGTGTAAAACTCAAAGCTCTGCCCAAGCACACACCAAGTGGGCCCCGTAAGTGGATTTCTGCACTATCTACACTTAGTTACTTATTTTCTGTAATCCTTAGTAACTAGTTTAGTATAAATAGTACTTTTTACTATTGTAAAGGAGGGGGATGAGTGAACCTCTTTTCACTTTTATGTTACATTTGGGAGGCTGGCCATTCGGCCATGCCTATACCTTTTTCTCTTATGTATTTACTACGGTGGAGTTTCTACACCTCATAGATTAAGGTGCGGAGCTCTGCTATTCTTTATGAATTAATGAAAGTACTATTGTTTCTCTTTCACTTCATGATTACTTCTTCTCCAAGATATACTCTCATACTTAATTCAATTAAGTCAGAATGAAGGGGTGACCCGTGACAATCACCCACTATCTTCGTTACTCGCTTAGCCAAGATCCCCGTGCCTGACAACCATAAGTGGTCTACATGATATTCAACATAGTCATTGGATGACAGCCGGAGTATAATCTCTTGGGTCTCTGATCCACGGATTTGACTTGCCTCTCCTGACAATAGAGCATTCGAATCCGTGAGATTAGAACCTTCATGGTAGAGGCTAGAACCAATTGGCAGTATTCCTGAGATCCAAAAAGTCTAAACCTTGTCTGTGGTATTCCGAGTAGGATCTTGGACGGGATGACTGTGACGTGTGATGAGCGGATAATTTATACGCTTTTTGGCATTGTTTTTAGTATGTTTTTAGCAGAATCTAGTTACTTTTAGGGATGTTTTTATTAGTTTTTATGTTAAATTCACATTTCTGGACTTTACTATGAGTTTGTGTGTTTTTCTGTGATTTCAGGTATTTTCTGGCTGAAATTGAGGGACTTGAGTAAAAATCAGATTCAGAGGTTGAAGAAGGACTGCTGATGCTGTTGGATTCTGACCTCCCTGCACTCAAAATGGATTTTCTGGAGCTACATAACTCAAAATGGCGCGCTTTCAACTGCGTTGGAAAGTAGACATCCAGGGCTTTCCAGCAATATATAATAGTTTATACTTTGGCCGAGTTTAGATGACGCAAAAGGGCGTTGAACGCCAGTTTTACGCTGCTGTCTGGAGTTAAACGCCAGAAACACGTCACGAACCAGAGTTGAACGCCAGAAATATGTTACAACCTGGCGTTCAACTCCAGAAAGAGCCTCTGCACATGGAAAGCTAAAGCTCAGCCCAAGCACACACCAAGTGGGCCCCGGAAGTGGATTTATGCATCAAATACTTACTTCTGTAAACCCTAGTAACTAGTTTAGTATAAATAGGACCTTTTACTATTGTATTAGGCATCTTGGGACGTATAGTTCTTAGATCATGGGGGCTGGCCTTTCAGCCATGCCTGAACCTTTCACTTATGTATTTTTAACGGTAGAGTTTCTACACTCCATAGATTAAGGTGTGGAGCTCTGCTGTTCCTCATGAATTAATGCAAAGTACTACTGTTTTTCTATTCAATTCAACTTATTTCGCTTCTAAGATATTCATTCGCACTTCAACATGAATGTGATGAACGTGACAATCATCATCATTCTCCCATAACGCGTGCCTGATAACCACTTCCGTTCCACCTTAGATTGGATGATTATCTCTTGGATCTCTTAATCAGAATCTTTGTGGTATAAGCTAGATTGATGGCGGCATTCATGAGAATCCGGAAAGTATAAACCTTGTCTGTGGTATTCCGAGTAGGATTCTGGGATTGAATGACTGTGACGAACTTCAAACTCGCGAGTGCTGGGCGTAGTGACAGACGCAAAAGGAGGGTGAATCCTATTCCAGTATGATCGAGAACCTCAGATGATTAGCCATTGACCACGGTGATGTCTCCAGATGATTAGCCATGCAGTGACAACGCATCGGACCATTTTCACAGAGAGGATGAAAAGTAGCCATTGACAATGGTGATGTCCTTACATAAAGCCAGCCATGGAAAGGAGTAGGACTGATTGGATGAAGACAGCAGGAAAGCAGAAGTTCAGAGGGACGAAAGCATCTCTATATGCTTATCTGAAATTCTCACCAATGATATACATAAGTATTTCTATCTTTATTTTCTGTTTATTTATTATTTTATTTTCGAAAATTTCATAACCATTTGATATCCACCTGACTGAGATCTACAAGATAACCATAGCTTGCTTCAAGCCGACAATCTCCGTGGGATCGACCCTTACTCACGTAAGGTTTTATTACTTGGACGACCCAGTGCACTTGCTGGTTAGTTGTATCGAATTTGTGAATGAAAAACAATCTATTAAGACGTGCGTACAGAGTTTTTGGCGCCGTTGCCTGAGATCACAATTTCGTGCACCAAGTTTTTGGCGCCGTTACCGGTGATTGTTCGAGTTTGGACAACTGACGGTTCGTCCTGTTGCTCAGATTAGATAATTTTCTTCTTATTTTGTTTTCAAAAAAAAAATTTTCAAAAATTTTTCAAAAATCTTTCAAAAATTTCTCATCTGTTTTCGAAAATTATTCTAAAATTTTTTAAGAATGAATTCTAGTGTTTCATGAAGCATGTTTAAGCCTGACTTGCTGTAAAGCCATGTCTAAATTCATTTGGACTAGGGCTTCCAAACCAATATTATTAAGAGCAAGCTAGTTGTTGCTAATCCACCTGCTGTTGTTTCAGATCCAAAAGATTTACATGCTAAAGCTTGACTGGCTATTAAGCCATGTATAACCCTCAGATTGGAGCTTTAGAATAAGAGTGCAAGATTCCTGGAATTCATATTAAAAATTTTGGAATCCTTATTTTTCTTTTTCACACTAATTTTCGAAAAATATAAAATAAAAATACAAAAAAAAAAATTAGAAAATCATAAAAATTAAAAATATTTTGTGTTTCTCATTTGAGTCTTGAGTCAATTTTCAAGTTTGGTGTTAGTTGCATTTTTTTTTTCTAAAAATTTTATGCATTTTTCGAAAATTCATGCATTCATAGTGTTCTTCATGATCTTCAAGTTGTTCTTGGCCAGTCTTCTTGTTTGATCTTCATATTTTCTTGTTTTGTGTCTTTTCTTGTTTTTTATGTGCATTTTTGCATTCATAGTTTCTGAACATAAAAGATTTCTAAGTTTGGTGTCTTGCATATTTTCTTTGCATTGAAAATTTTTCAAAAATATGTTCTTGATGTTTATCATGATCTTCAAAGTGTTCTTGGTGTTCATCTTGACATTCATAGCATTCTTGCATGCATTCATTGTTTTGATCCAAAATTTTCATGCATTGCATCATTTTCATGTTTTTCTCTCTCATCATTAAAAATTCAAAAATCAAAAAAATATTTTCCCCTTTTTCACTCATAAATTTCGAAAATTTGGATTGACTTTTTTAAAATTTTTTTAAAAATCTAGTTATTTTTATGAGTCAAATCAAATTTTCAACTTAAAAATCTTATCTTTTTCAAAATCTTTTTCAAAAATCAAAATTTTTTTCATTTTTCTTATTTATTTTCGAAAATTATAAAAATATTTTTTCAAAAATCTTTTTCTTCATTCTATCTCATAATTTTCGAAAATATCATCAACAATTAATGTTTTGATTCAAAAATTTCAAGTTTGTTACTTACTTGTTAAGAAAGATTCAAACTTTAAGTTCTAGAATCATATCTTGTGATTTCTTGTGAATCAAGTCATTAATTGTGATTTTAAAAATCAAATCTTTTTCAAAATTAATTTCAATCATATCTTTTCAAAAATATCTTTCTATCTTATCTTTTTCAAAATCATATCTTTTTAATCATATCTTTTTAAAACATATCTTTTTCAAAAATTTGATTTTAAAATATCTTTTCTAACTTCTTATCTTCTTATCTTTTCAAAATTGATTTTCAAATTTGTTTCAACTAACTAACTAACTTTTTGTTTGTTTCTTATCTTTTTCAAAACTACCTAACTAACTCTCTCTCTCTAATTTTCGAAAATATCTTCCCTCTTTTTCAAAATTTCTTTTTAATTAACTAATTATTTTAATTTTTTATTTTAATTTTCGAAAATTACTAACCTTTTTCAAAAACTATTTTCGAAAATCACTAACTCTTTTTCAAAAATTATTTTTGAAAATCCTCTTTCTCTCTCATCTCCTTTTATTTATTTATTCATCTACTAACACTTCTCTTCATCTCACATCTCTGCTCTCCTCACCCTTGTGTTTCTTTCCTTACATTACATTCTTTTCTTCTTCTTTTCTTCTACTCACACAGGGACCTCTATACTGTGGTAAAAAGGATCCCTATTATTATTTTTCTGTTCTCTCTTTTTCATATGAGCAGGAGCAAAGACAAGAATATTCTTGTTGAAGCAGATCCAGAACCTGAAAGAACTCTGAAGAGGAAACTAAGAGAAGCTAAATTACAACAATCCAGCAAGCACCTTTCAGAAATTTTCGAACAAGAAGAGGAGATAGCAGCCGAAAATAATAATAATGCAAGGAGGATGCTTGGTGACTTTACTGCACCTAATTCCAATTTACATGGAAGAAGCATCTCCATCTCTACCATTGGAGCAAACAACTTTGAGCTGAAACCTCAATTAGTTTCTTTGATGCAGCAGAACTGTAAGTTTCATGGACTTCCATCTGAAGATCATTTTTAGTTCTTAACTGAATTTTTGCAGATCTGTGATACTGTTAAGACTAATGGAGTAGATCCTGAAGTCTACAGGCTCATGCTTTTCCCTTTTGCTGTAAGAGACAGAGCTAGAGTGTGGTTGGACTCTCAACCCAAAGATAGTCTGAACTCTTGGGATAAGCTGGTCACGGCTTTTTTAGCCAAGTTCTTTCCTCCTCAAAAGCTGAGCAAGCTTAGAGTGGATGTTCAAATCTTCAGACAGAAAGAAGGTGAATCCCTCTATGAAGTTTGGGAGAGATACAAGCAACTGACCAAAAAGTGTCCTTCTGACATGCTTTCAGAATAGACCATCCTGGATATATTCTATGATGGTCTGTCTGAATTAGCTAAGATGTCCTTGGAGACTTCTGCAGGTGGATCCATTCACCTAAAGAAAATGCCTGCAGAAGCTCAAGAACTCATTGACATGGTTGCTAATAACCAGTTCATGTACACTTCTGAGAGGAATCCTGTGGGTAATGGGACACCTCAGAAGAAGGGAGTTCTTGAAATTTATACTCTGAATGCCATATTGGCTCAGAACAAAATATTGACTCAATAAGTCAATATGATTTCTCAGAGTCTGACTGGAATGCAAGCTGCATCCAATAGTACTCAAGAGGCATCTTCTGAAGAAGAAGCTTATGATCCTGAGAACCCTGCAATAGCAGAGGTAAATTACATGGATGAACCATATGGAAACACCTATAATTTCTCATGGAGAAATCACCCAAATCTCTCATGGAAGGATCAAAAGCCTCAACAAGGCTTTAATAATGGTGGAAAAAATAGGTTTAACAATAGTAAACCTTTTCCATCATCCACTCAGCAACAGACAGAGAACTCTGAACAAAATACATCTAATTTAGCAAACTTAGTCTCTGATCTATCTAAGGCCACTGTAAGTTTCATGAATGAAACAAGGTCCTCCATTAGAAATTTGGAGGCACAAGTGGGCCAGCTGAGTAAAAGGATCACTGAAATCCCTCCTAGTACTCTCCCAAGCAATACAGAAGAAAATCCAAAAGGAGAGTGCAAGGCCATTGATATAACCATCATGGCCGAACCCAAGGATGAAGGAGAGGACGTGAATCCCAAGGAGGAAGACCTCCTGGGACGTCTAGTGATCAATAAGGAGTTTCTCTCTGAGGAACCAAAGGAATCTGAGACTCATCTAGAGACCATAGAGATTCCATTGAACCTCCTTACACCATTCATGAGCTCTGATGAGTATTCCTCTTCTGAAGAGAATGAGGATGTTACTGAAGGGTGCAATCATGAAGCTGAATACCAATTTATTTGGTAAAGAGACTTGGGGAGATGAACCTCCCCTGTTCACCAATGAACTAAATGCATTGGATCAACTGAGATTACCTCAGAAGAAACAGGATCCTGGAAAGTTCTTAATACCTTGTACCATATGCACCATGACCTTTGAGAAGGCTCTATGTGACCTGGGGTCAGGAATAAACCTCATGCCACTCTCTGTAATGGAGAAACTGGGAATCTTTGAGGTACAAGCTGCCAGAATCTCATTAGAGATGGCAGACAATTCCAGAAAACAAGCTTATGGCCAAGTAGAGGACATATTAGTAAAGGTTGAAGGCCTTTACATCCCTGCTGATTTCATAATCCTAGATACTGGGAAGGATGAGGATGAATCCATCATCCTTGGAAGACCCTTCCTAGCCACAGCAAGAGCTGTGATTGATGTTGACAGAGGTGAATTAGTCCTTCAATTGAATGCGGACTCCCTTGTGTTTACAACTCAAGGTTATCCTTCTGTAAACATGGAAAAGAGGCACAGTAAGCTTCTCTTAAAACAGAGTCAACCAGAGCCCCCACAGTCAAACTCTAAGTTTGGTGTTGGGAGGCCACAACCAAATTCTAAGTTTGGTGTTGAACTCCCATATCCAAACTCTAAGTTTGGTGTTGGGGAGTCTCAACAATGCTCTGAACATCTGTGAGGCTCCATGAGATCCCACTGTCAAGCTATTGACATTAAAGAAGCGCTTGTTGGGAGGCAACCCAATTTTTATTTATCTAATTTTAATTTATTTTTATTGTTATTTCATGTTTTATTAGGTTCATGATCATGTGGAGTCACAAAATAAATAGAAAAATTGAAAACAGAATAAAAAACAGCAGAAGAAAAATCACACCCTGGAGGAGGATCTTACTGGCATTTAAACGCCAGTAAGGAGCATCTGTCTGGCGTTCAACGCCAGAACAGAGCATGTTTCTGGCGTTGAACGCCAGAAACAAGTAGTATCCTGGCGTTCAGACGCCAGAAATGCACAGTGAGAAAAGGTGGCGCTGAACGCCAGAAACAAGCATCTGGCTGTCGTTCAACACCAGAAATATGCTGCATCTGGGCGCTAAACGCCCAGAACAAGCATCAATTCGGCGTTTGAACGCCAGAATTGCATGCAAAGGCATTTTACATGCCTAATTGGTGCAGGGATGCAATTCCTTGACACCTCAGCATCTGTGGACCCCACAGGATCATCTCAGCATCTGTGGACCCCACAGGATCCCCACCTACCACCACTCAATCTCTTCCCTCTTCTCAATTTTCATCCTCTCTTCCCAATAAACACTCTTCCCCAAAACTCTTCACCAATCACCTCAATCTCTCTTCCCTATCACCACTTCACCACTCACATCCATCCACTCTTCCCCATAAACCTACCTCATAAACTCCACCTACCTTCAAAATTCAAAATCAATTTCCCACCCAAAACCCACCCTTATGGCCGAACCTTACCCCCCCTCCCTTTCCTATATAAAGCCCTCCATTCTTCCTCATTTTCACACAACACAACCCTCTCTTCTCTTCTTGGCCGAATACACCTCTCCCTCCTCTCCTCCATATTTTCTTCTTCTTCTTCATCTATTCTTTCTTCTCTTGCTCGAGGACGAGCAATATTCTAAGTTTAGTGTGGTAAAAGCATAAGCTTTTTTATTTTTCCATTACCATTGATGGCACCCAAGACCGGAGAATCCTCTAAGAAAGAGAAAGGGAAGACAAAAGCTTCCACCTCCGAGTCATGGGAGATGGAAAGATTCATCTCCAAAGCTCATCAAGACCACTTCTATGATGTTGTGGCCAAGAAGAAGGTGATCCTCGAGGTCCCTTTCAAGCTCAAGAGAAATGAGTATCCGGAGATCCGACATGAAATCCAAAGAAGAGGTTGGGAAGTTCTAACAAACCCCATCCAACAAGTCGGCATCCTAATGGTTCAAGAGTTCTATGCCAATGCATGGATCACTAGGAACCATGATCAAAGTAAGAACCCGAACCCAAAGAATTATCTCACCATGGTTCGGGGGAAATACTTAGATTTTAGTCCGGAAAATGTGAGGTTGGCGTTTAACTTGCCCATGATGCAAGGAGATGCACGCCCCTACACTAGAAGGGTCAACTTTAATCAAAGGTTGGACCAAGTCCTCATGGACATATGTGTGGAAGGAGCTCAATGGAAGATTGACTCCAAAGGCAAGCCGGTTCAACTAAGAAGACTGGACCTCAAGCCTGTGGCTAGAGGATGGTTAGAGTTCATCCAGCGCTCCATCATCCCCACTAGCAACCGATCTGAAGTTACTGTGGATCGGGCCATCATGATTCATAGCATCATGATTGGAGAGGAAGTAGAAGTTCATGAAGTCATCTCCCTTGAACTCTACAAAATAGCCGAAAAGTCCTCCCCCATGGCAAGGCTAGCTTTTCCTCATCTTATTTGCCATCTATGTTACTCAGTTGAAGCTTTCATAGAAGGAGACATTCCCATTGAGGAAGAAAAGCCCATCACTAAGAAAAGGATGGAGCAAGCAAGAGAGCCCATTCATGGATCTCAAGAGACGCATGAAGCTCATCACCATGAAATCCCGGAGATGCCTCAAATGCATCTCCCTCCACAAAACTATTGGGAGCAAATCAACACCTCCCTAGGAGAATTAAGTTCCAACATGGGACAACTAAGGGTGGAACATCAAGAGCACTCCATCATACTCCATGAAATTAGAGAAGATCAAAAAGCATTGAGGGAGGAGCAACAAAGACAAGGAAGAGACATAGAAGAGCTCAAGGACATCATTGGTTCCTCAAGAAGGAAACGCCACCATCACTAAGGTGGACTCATTCCTTGCTCTTAAATTCTCTGTTTTTCATTTTTTTATGTTAAGTGCTTATCCATGTTTGTATCTTATTACATGATCATTAGTATTTAGTAACTTTGTCTTAAAGTTATGAATGTCCTATGAATCCATCACCTCTCTTAAATGAAAAATGTTTAATTCAAAAGAACAAGAAGTACATGAGTTTCGAATTTATCCTTGAACTTAGTTTAATTATGTTGATGTGGTGACAATGCTTCTTATTTTCTGAATGAATGCTTGAACAGTGCATATGTATTTTGAAGTTGTTGTTTAAGAATGTTAAATATGTTGGCTCTTGAAAGAATGATGACAAGGAGACATGTTATTTGATAATCTGAAAAATCATAAAAATGATTCTTGAAGCAAGAGAAAGCAGCAAAAAAAAAAACAAAGCTTGCAAAAAAAAAAAAGAGAAAAAGCAAGCAGAAAAAGCCAAAAGCTCTTAAAACCAAGAGGCAAGAGCAAAAAGCTAGTAACCCTTAAAACCAAAAGGCAAGGGTAATAAAAAGGATCCCAAGACTTTGAGCATCAGTGGATAGGAGGGCCTAAAGGAATAAAATCCTGGCCTAAACGGCTAAACCAAGCTGTCCCTAACCATGTGCTTGTGGCGTGAAGGTGTCAAGTGAAAACTTGAGACTGAGAGGTTAAAGTCAAGGTCCAAAGCAAAAAAAAGAGTGTGCTTAAGAACCCTGGACACCTCTAATTGGGGACTTTAGCAAAGCTGAGTCACAATCTGCAAAGGTTCACCCAATTATGTGTCTGTGGCATTTATGTATCCGGTGGTAATACTGGAAAACAAAGTGCTTAGGGCCACGGCCAAGACTCACAAAGTAGCTGTGTTCAAGAATCAACATACTGAACTAGGAGAATCAATAACACTATCTGAACTCTGAGTTCCTATAGATGCCAATCATTCTGAACTTCAATGGATAAAGTGAGATGCCAAAACTATTCAAGAGGAAAAAAGTTACAAGTCCCGTTCATCTGATTGGAGCTATGTTTCATTGATAGTTTGGAATTTATAGTATATTCTCTTTTTTTTTTATCTTATTTAATTTTCAGTTGATGAGCGGATAATTTATACGCTTTTTGGCATTATTTTTAGTATGTTTTTAGCAGAATCTAGTTACTTTTAGGGATGTTTTTATTAGTTTTTATGTTAAATTCACATTTCTGGACTTTACTATGAGTTTGTGTATTTTTCTGTGATTTCAGGTATTTTCTGGCTGAAATTGAGGGACTTGAGCAAAAATCAGATTCAGAGGTTGAAGAAGGACTGCTGATGCTGTTGGATTCTGACCTCCCTGCACTCAAAATGGATTTTTTGGAGCTACAGAACTCAAAATGGCGCGCTTCAAATTGCGTTGGAAAGTCGACATCCAGGGCTTTTCAGCAATATATAATAGTCCATACTTTGGCCGAGTTTAGATGACACAAAAGGGCGTTGAACGCCAGTTCTACGCTGCAGTCTGGAGTTAAACGCCAGAAACACGTCACGAACCAGAGTTAAACGCCAGAAATATGTTACAACCTGGCGTTCAACTCCAGAAAGAGCCTCTGTATGTGGAAAGCTAAAGCTCAGCCCAAGCACACACCAAGTGGGCCCCGGAAGTGGATTTATCCATCAAATACTTACTTCTATAAACCCTAGTAACTAGTTTAGTATAAATAGGACCTTTTACTATTGTAT
This sequence comes from Arachis hypogaea, assembly GCF_003086295.3. Taxonomy (NCBI): domain Eukaryota; kingdom Viridiplantae; phylum Streptophyta; class Magnoliopsida; order Fabales; family Fabaceae; genus Arachis; species Arachis hypogaea. The sequence goes on along the minus strand of NC_092052.1, from coordinate 38,777,351 downwards.
TAGGCATCTTGGGACGTATAGTTCTTAGATCATGGGGGCTGGCCTTTCGGTCATGCCTGAACCTTTCACTTATGCATTTTTAACGGTAGAGTTTCTACACTCCATAGATTAAGGTGTGGAGCTCTGCTGTTCCTCATGAATTAATGCAAAGTACTACTGTTTTTCTATTCAATTCAACTTATTCCGCTTCTAAGATATTCATTCGCACTTCAACATGAATGTGATGAACGTGACAATCATCATCATTCTCCCACGAACGCGTGCCTGACAACCACTTCCGTTCCACCTTAGATTGGATGACTATCTCTTGGATCTCTTAATCAGAATCTTCGTGGTATAAGCTAGATTGATGGCGGCATTCATGAGAATCCGGAAAGTCTAAACCTTGTCTGTGGTATTCCGAGTAGGATTCTGGGATTGAATGACTGTGATGAACTTCAAACTCGCGAGTGTTGGGCGTAGTGACAGACGCAAAAGGAGGGTGAATCCTATTCCAGTATGATCGAGAACCTCAGATGATTAGCCGTGCCGTGACAGAGCATTTGGACCATTTTCACAAGAGGATGGGATGCAGCCATTGACCACGGTGATGCCTCCAGATGATTAGCCATGCAGTGACAGCGCATCGGACCATTTTCACAGAGAGGATGAAAAGTAGCCATTGACAATGGTGATGTCCTTACATAAAGCCAACCATGGAAAGGAGTAGGACTGATTGGATGAAGACAGCAGGAAAGCAGAAGTTCAGAGGGACGAAAGCATCTCTATACGCTTATCTGAAATTCTCACCAATGATATACATAAGTATTTCTATCTTTATTTTCTGTTTATTTATTATTTTATTTTCGAAAACTCCATAACCATTTGATATCCGCCTGACTGAGATCTACAAGATAACTATAGCTTGCTTCAAGCCGACAATCTCTGTGGGATCGACCCTTACTCACGTAAGGTTTTATTACTTGGACGACCCAGTGCACTTGCTGGTTAGTTGTATCGAATTTGTGAATGAAAAACAATCTATTAAGACGTGCGTACAGAGTTTTTGGCGCCATTGCCTGAGATCACAATTTCGTGCACCAACGAGCTTCAAACTCATGAATGTTGGGCGCAGTGACAGTGTGCAAAAGGATAGAGAGATCCTATTCCGACACAAGTGAGAACCGACAGATGATTAGCCGTGCGGTAGCTGTGCCTGGTATTTTTCATCCGAGACGAGAGATCTGACAGTTGATTAGCCGTACAGAAACCATACCTGGACCATTTTCACTAAGAGGATGGATGGTAGCCATTGACAACGGTGATACACCAACATACAGCTTGCCATGGAAGGGAGCACGCATGATTGGATGAAGACAATAGGAAAGCAGGGGTTCAGAAGCAACAAAACATCTCCAAACGCTTATCTAAAATTCCCACCAATGAATTACATAAGTATCTTTATTTTAATTTATGCTTTATTTATCTTTCAATTATCAAAACTCATAACCAATTGAATCCGCCTGACTAAGATTTACAGGATGACCATAGCTTGCTTCAAGCCAGCAATCTCCGTGGGATTGACCCTTACTCGCATAAGGTTTTATTACTTGGACGACCCAGTGCACTTGCTGGTTAGTTGTACCGGAGTTGTGAAAAGCGTGATCACAATTCCGTGCACCACATGTCAAAAGACACCTCACTAGGCGTTTGGAGTTCTCCGCAGTGAAGTGGACTTTTTGGGATTATACTTTTGTTCTGTTTCGTTATATATATATATATATATTCCCTATGTATATATGATTTACTTTTGCACCTCATAGACGTTTATGGAGAACTAGGGTTGCTTTTATGTATTTTGGGTTATGGATTATGTTTATATGTATGTAAATATTCACTGGCCAGCCTTAGCTTTACAGGCTGAGTTTGGAGTTTGATATTTTGTATCTTGATCCTCTATTCTTACCTTCCATATATATATATATATATATATATATATATATATATATATATATATATATATATATATATATATATATATATATATATATATATTTCTTCTTACGCAAGTTACGTTATTTATGAGCGTTGCGCTTTTATATTTTGCAATTTTCGCTCTACCTTTTCTTCAAGGCCCCTCGTATATTATATCCTTTCAATTATTATACTATATATATATATATATATATATTATTTTAGAGGTCTTAGCACTTTGCCACCTCTATTTTATAGCCTAGGTGTAAAGATCAATGTAGTAGGGTGTTACATTATGGTATCAGAATAGTTCATTCCTGTAGAGCCTGAGGGACGGACTGACTATGCTTCTGGGCATACTCTGAGTGTCTATACATGCTGATTAGGATATCTAACTGATATATATGGCATGAATGTTCATGAGCATGCATTTGGGACTTTAAAACGCTAGACTTGCGACATTGAGACTGATCACCTTGCTATCACTTGTTTGGTGTGAACAGGAACCAAATGATGTCTCGTGGATGTGGTTGATAAACCCCAATTTTGTGGTTTATCTTGTGCTTAATTTAGGGGATTTTATCAACTTATCTCACATTTATTTAATAAAATAGCACGCTTTTGTAATTCTCCCTAATTTTGTGTTTAAGAGTGAAAACATTCTTTTTAGGCCCTTAAATTAATAAATTTAATTCACTTTAATTCTATTCGATGTCTTGATATGTTTGTTGAGTGATTTCAGGCTTATAAGGCAAGGACCGGATGGAAGAAGTGAAGAGAAAAGCATGCAAAGTGGAGAATTCATGAAGAAATAAGCATTTAGAGGACTCAAGGCCACGCGCACGCGTAATCCACGCGTATGCGTGAGAAGGACATTAATGGCCACGTACATGCGTGAGAAGGCATTTGCAAGGCGACACACACGCGTCAGCCATGCACACACGTGACACTGGTCACATGACCTCATTAAAGTGAATACGCTGGGGGAGATTTTTAAGCTTTCCAAGCCCAAATCCAACTCATTTCTGAGGCTATTTGATGTAAAATTCAAGATTGGACAAAGGAGGAAGCAATTAGATTAGCTTAGGATCATGATTTAGGTAGTTTCTAGAGAGAGAAGCTCCCTCTTCTCTCTAGAATTAGGTTAGTTCCTCTTAGATCTAGGTTTAATTTCTTGTTTTCATCTAGTTTCCTTTACTTTTCCTTGTTTGTTTTCTTCAATTCTCTTAGTTCCTCTTGTTAATTTCTCTTTTGTGCCTCTTTTTAGTTTTTGAACACTTTTGTTGATTTTAATTTCATTTAATGCAATTTGATGTTTTATGTTCATTTCTTGCTTGTTTGAGTTATTGTTATTGATTTCTTGCATTTTTACCATACTTTCCATTTATGCCTTCTAAGTGTTTGACAAAATGCTTGGTTGGATGTTTGGTGTGCGAAATCGTGATCATTGCTTCCTTGGTAACGGCGCTAAAAAATCAATACGCACGTTCATGATCTTAATTCTATTTCACAACTTCGTACAACTAACCAGCAAGTGCACTGGGTCGTCCAAGGAATACCTTACGTGAGTAAGGGTCGAATCCCACGGAGATTGTTGGTATGAAGCAAGCTATGGTCATCTTGTAAATCTCAGTCAGGCGGATTAAATTGTTTTAAGAAATTATAGTGGATGAAAATAAATAAAATATAAAATAGGATAGTGGTAATTATGTAATTCATTGGTGAGAATTTCAGATAAGCGTATAGAGATGCTTTCGTCCCTCTGAACCTCTACTTTCCTGCTGTCTTCATCCAATCCTTCCTACTCCTTTCCATGGCAAGCTGTATGTAGGGCATCACCGTTGTCAATGGCTACTTTCCATCCTCTCTGTGAAAATGGTTCGATGCGCTGTCATTGCATGGCTAATCATCTGGAGGTTCTCGATCATACTGGAATAGGATTCACCCGCCTTTTGCGTCTGTCACTACGCCCAGTACTCGCGAGTTTGAAATTCGTCACAGCCATCCCTTCCCGGATCCTACTCGGAATACCACAGACAAGGTTTAGACTTTTCGGATCTCAGGAATGGCCATCCATGGGTTCTAACTTATACCACGAAGATTCCAATATCTCGGACTAGGTCCTCTGTATTAGACATCTAAGAGATACTCATTCTAGCTTGTTTGCATGTAGAACGGAAGTGTTTGTCAGGCACGCGTTCATAGGTAAGAATGATGATGAGCGTCACATAATCATCACATTCATCATGTTCTTGGGTGCGAATGGATATCTTAGAATAGGAATAAGTTTGAATTGAATAGAAAAACAGTAGTACTTTGTATTAATTCATGAGGAACAGCAGAGCTCCACACCTTAATCTATGGAGTGTAGAAACTCTACCGTTTGAAAATACATAAGTGATAAAGGTTCAGGCATGGCCGAATGGCCAGCCCCCAAGTCTAAGGAAAAACGTTCCAAAGATGATCCGAAGATGATCTGAAGATGATCCGAAGATGATCCGAAGATGATCTGAAGATGTAAATACAATAGTAAAAAGTCCTATTTATACTAAACTAGTTACCAGGGTTTAGAGAAATAAATGAATGATGTAGAAATCCACTTCCGGGGCCCACTTGGTGTGTGCTTGGGCTGAGCTTGAAGTTTACAAGTGGAGAGGTCATTCTTGGAGTTGAACGCCAATTTGTAACGTGTTTCTGGCGTTGAACTCCACTTTGCAACTTGTTTCTGGCGCTGAAAGCCAGACTACAACATAGAACTGGGGTTCAATGCCAGTTTGCGTCATCTAAACATGGGCAAAGTATGGACTATTATATATTTCTGGAAAGCCCTGGATGTTTACTTTCCAACACAATTAGAAGCGTGCAATTTGGAGTTCTGTAGCTCCAGAAAATCCACTTTGAGTGCAGGGAGGTCAGAATCCAACAGCATCTGCAGTCCTTCTTCAACCTCTGAATCTGATTTTTGCTCAGGTCCCTCAATTTCAGCCAGAAAATACCTGAAATCACAGAAAAACACACAAACTCATAGTAAAGTCCAAAAATATGATTTTTAATTAAAAACTAATAAAAATATACTAAAAACTAACTAAATCATACTGAAAATTATGTAAAAACAATGCCAAAAAGCGTATAAATTATCCGCTCATCACAACACCAAACTTAAATTGTTGCTTGTCCCCAAGCAACTGAAAATCAAATAGGATAAAAAGAAGAAAATATACTATGAATTCCAAACTATCAATGAAACATAGCTCCAATCAGATGAGCAGGACTTGTAGCTTTTTGCCTCTTGAATAGTTTTGGCATCTCACTTTATCCATTGAAGTTCATAATGATTGGCATCTATAGGAACTCAGAGTTCAGATAGTGTTATTGATTCTCCTAGTTCAGTATGTTGATTCTTGAACACAGCTACTTTATGAGTCGTGGTCGTGGCCCTAAGCACTTTGTTTTCCAGTATTACCACCGGATACATAAATGCCACAGACACATAACTGGGTGAACCTTTTCAGATTGTGACTCAGCTTTGCTAAAGTCCCCAATTAGAGGTGTCCAGGTTTCTTAAGCACACTCTGCTTTTGCTTTGGACCTTGACTTTAACCGCTCAGTCTCAAGTTTTCACTTGACACCTTCACGCCACAAGCACATGGTTAGGGACAGCTTAGTTTAGCCGCTTAGGCCAGGATTTTATTCCTTTAGGCCCTCCTATCCACTGATGCTCAAAGCCTTGGATCCTTTTTATTTACCCTTGCCTTTTGGTTTTAAGGGCTACTGGCTTTTTGCTCTTGCCTTTTGGTTTTAAGAGCTTTTGGCTTTTTCTGCTTGCTTGTTCTTTTTCTCTTTTTTTTCGCTATTATATTTTTTTTCTGCAAGCTTTGTATTCACTGCTTTTTCTTGCTTCAAGAATCATTTTTATGATTTTTCAGATTATCAAATAACATGTCTCCTTGTCATCATTCTTTCAAGAGCCAACATATTTAACATTCTTAAACATCAAATTCAAAAGACATATGCACTGTTCAAGCATTCATTCAGAAAACAAAAAGTATTGTCACCACATCAAAATAATTAAACTAGTTTCAAGGATGAATTTGAAATCATGTACTTCTTGTTCTTTTGTTTTTAAAACATTTTTCATTTAAAAGAGGTGATGGATTCATATTCACTACTTTAAGGCATAGACACTTAGATACTAATGATCATGTAATAAGACACAAACATAAATAAACATTTAACATAAAAGATGAAAAACAGAAAATTTAAGAACAAGGAATGAGTCCACCTTAGTGATGGTGGTGTTTTCTTCTTGAGGAACCAATGATGTCCTTGAGCTCTTCTATGTCTCTTCCTTGTCTTTGTTGCTCCTCCCTCATTGCTTTTTGATCTTCTCTAATTTCATGGAGGATGATGGAGTGCTCTTGATGTTCCATCCTTAGTTGTCCCATGTTGGAACTCAGTTCTCCTAGGGAGGTGTTGATTTGCTCCCAAAAATTCTGTGAAGGAAAGTGCATCCCTTGAGGCATCTCAGGGATTTCTTGGTGATGAGCTTCTTCATGCGTCCCTTGAGATCCATGAATAGGCTCTCTTGTTGGCTCCATCCTTTTCTTAGTGATGGGCTTGTCCTCATCAATGAGGATATCTCCCTCTATGTCAATCCCAGCTGAGTTGCATAGATGGCAAATGAGGTGAGGAAAGGCTAACCTTGCCACAGTGGAGGACTTGTCAGCCACCTTGTAGAGTTCTTGAGATATAATCTCATGAACCTCCACTTCCTCCCCAATCATGATACTATGGATCATGATGGCCCGGTCTATAGTAACTTCAGACCGGTTGCTAGTGGGAATGATTGAGCATTGAATGAACTCCAACCATCCTCTAGCTACAGGCTTAAGGTCCAGTCTTCTCAGTTGAACCGATTTGCCTTTTGAGTCAATCTTCCATTGAGCTCCTTCCACACATATGTCCATGAGGACTTGGTGCAACCTTTGATCAAAGTTGACTCTCCTTGTGTAGGGGTGTGCATTCTCTTCCATCATTGGCAAGTTGAACGCCAGCCTTACATTTTTCGGACTGAAATCTAAGTAGTTCCCCCAAACCATGGTAAGATAATTCTTTGGGTTCGGGTTCTTACTTTAATCATGGTTCCTAGTGATCCATGCATTGGCATAGAACTCTTGAACCATTAGGATTCCGACTTGTTGAATGGGGTTGGTTAGAACTTCCCAACCTCTCTTTTGGATCTTATGTCGGATTTCCGGATACTTATTTTCCTTGAGTTTGAAAGGGACCTCGGGGATCACCTTCTTCTTGGCCACAACATCATAGAAGTGGTCTTGATGGGCTTTGGAGATGAATCTTTCCATCTCCCATGACTCAGAGGTGGAAGCTTTTTGCTTCCCTTTCCCTTTTCTAGAGGTTTCTCTGGCCTTAGGTGCCATCAATGGTTATAAAAAAACAAAAAAAGCTATGCTTTTACCACACCAAACTTAGAATGTTGCTCGCCCTCGAGCAAAAGAAGAAAGAATAGTAGAAGAAGAAGAAGATATGGAGGATATGTAGGGATGTGTGTATTCGGCTATATGGGTGGGCTTGGGTGGGAAAGAGATTTTGAATTTTGAAGGTAGGTGGGGTGTATGGATGTGAGTGGTGAATGGAAAACAGAAGGGATGACTGTGAATGGAGAGAGAGAGGGTGAGGTAGGTGGGGATCCTGTGGGGTCCACAGATTTTGAGGTGTCAAGGATTTGCATCCCTGCACCAATTAGGCGTGTAAAACGCCTTTGCATGCAATTCCGGCATTTAGATGCTGAATTGATGCTTGTTCTGGGCGTTCAACACCCAGATGCAGCATGTTTCTGGCGTTGAACGCTAGTTCTATGCTTGTTTCTGGCGTTCAGCGCCAGCTCTTCTCAGGGTGCATTCCTGGCGTTTGAACGCCAGGATGTTGCTTGTTTCTGACGTTCAACGCCAGATCCATGCTCTGTTCTAGCGTTGAACGCCAGCCAGAAGCTCCTTACTGGCGTTTAAAAGCCAGTAAGTCCTTCCTCCAGGGTGTGATTTTTCTTCTGCTATTTTTTATTCTGTTTTTAATTTTTGGATTTATTTTGTGACTCCACATGATCATAAACCTAATAAAACATGAAAGAACAATAAAAACAAAAATAAAATTAGATAAATAAAAATTGGGTTGCCTCCCAACAAGCGCTTCTTTAATGTCAATAGCTTGACAGTGGGTTCTCATGGAGCTACACAGGTGATCAGGTCAATTTTATAGACTCCCAACACCAAACTTAAAGTTTGACTGTGGGGGCTTTAGTTGACTCTGTACTGAGAGAAGCTTTTCATGCTTCTTCTCCATTGTTACAGAAAGAGATCCTTGAGTTTTAAACACAAGGTTGTCCTCATTCAGTTGAAGGACCAACTCTCCTCTGTCTACATCAATCACAGCTCTTGCTGTAGCTAGGAAGGGTCTTCCAAGGATGATGGATTCATCCTCATCCTTTCCAGTGTCTAGGATTATGAAATCAGCAGGGATGTAAAGGCCTTCAACCCTTACTAGCACGTCCTCTACTTGTCCATAAGCCTGTTTTATTGAGTTGTCTGCCATCTCTAATGAGATTCTGGCAGCTTGCACCTCAAAGATTCCCAGTTTCTCCATTACAGAGAGGGGCATGAGGTTTATCCCTGACCCAAGGTCACATAGAGCCTTCTCAAAGGTCATGGTGCCTAAGGTACAAGGTATTAAGAACTTTCCAGGATCCTGTTTCTTCTGAGGCAATCTCAGTTGATCCAGATCACTCAGTTCATTGGTGAGCAAGGGAGGTTCATCTTCCCAAGTCTCATTACCAAATAATTTTGCATTCAGCTTCATGATTACACCAAGGTACTTGGCAACTTGCTCTTCAGTAGCATCCTCATTCTCTTCAGAAGAAGAATACTCATCAGAGCTCATGAAGGGCATAAGGAGGTTTAATGGAATCTCTATGGTCTCTAGATGAGCCTCAGATTCCTTTGGTTCCTCAAGGGGAAACTCCTTGTTGATCACTGGACGTCCCAGGAGGTCTTCCTCACTAGGATTCACGTCCTCTTCCTCCCTTGTAGGTTCGGCCATATTGGTTATATCAATGGCCTTGCACTCTCTCTTTGGATTCTCTTCTGTATTGCTTGGGAGAGTACTAGGAGGTGTTTCAGTGATTTTCTTACTCAGCTGGCCCACTTGTGCCTCCAAATTTCTTATGGAGGACCTTGTTTCACTCATGAAACTTAGAGTGGCCTTGGACATATCAGAGACTAAGTTTGCTAAATTAGAGGTATTTTGTTCAGAGTTCTCTGTCTGTTGCTGAGAAGATGATGGAAAAGGCTTGCTATTGCTAAACCTGTTTCTTCCACCATTATTAAAGCCTTGTTGAGGCTTTTGTTGATCCTTCCATGAGAGATTTAGATGATTTCTCCATGAGGGATTATAGGTGTTTCCATAAGGTTCACCCATGTAATTCACCTCTGCTATTGCAGGGTTCTCAGGATCATAAGCTTCTTCCTCAGAAGATGCCTCTTGAGTACTGTTGGATGATTCCTTCAATCCATTCAAACTTTGAGAGATCATATTGACTTGCTGAGTGAATATTTTATTCTGAGCCAATATGGCATTCAGAGTATCAAAATCAAGAACTCCCTTCTTCTGAGGTGTCCCATTATTCACAAAATTTCTCTCAGAAGTATACATGAATTGATTATTTGTAACCATGTTAATAAGTTCTTGAGCTTCTGCAGGTGTTTTCTTTAGGTGAATGGATCTACCTGCAGAATGGTCCAGTGACATCTTGGAGAACTCAGACAGACCATAATAGAAGATATCCAGAATGGTCCATTCTGAAAGCATGTCAGGAGGACACCTTTTGGTCATCTGCTTGTATCTTTCCCAAGCTTCATAGAGGGATTTACCATCTTTTTGCTTGAAGGTCTGAACATCCACTCTAAGCTTGCTTAGCTTTTGAGGAGGAAAGAACTTAGCCAAGAAGGCCGTGACCAGCTTATCCCAAGAGTTCAGGCTATCTTTAGGTTGTGAGTCTAACCATGTTCTAGCTCTGTCTCTTACAGCAAAAGGGAAAAGCATGAGCCTGTAGACTTCTGGATCTACTCCATTAGTCTTAACAGTCTCATAGATCTGCAGGAACTCAGTTAAAAACTAGTAGGGATCTTCTGATAGAAGTCCATAAAATTTACAGTTCTGTTGCATTAGAGCAACTAATTGAGGTTTTAGCTCAAAATTGTTTGCTCCAATGGTAGGGATTGAGATGCTTCTTCCATCAAACTTGGAAGTAGGTGTAGTATAATCACCAAGCATCCTCCTTGCATTATTATTATTTTTGGCTGCCATGTCTTCTTTTTTTTCGAAAATTCCTGTAAGGTTGTCTCTGGATTGTTGTATTTTAGCTTCTCTTAGTTTCCTTTTTAGAGTCCTTTCAGGTTCAGGATCTGCTTCAACAAGAATGTTCTTGTCCTTGCTCTTGCTCATATGAAAAAGAAGGGAACACCAAAGAAAATATGGAATCATCTATGTCATAGTATAGAGATTCCTTTATGTGAGTAGAAGAAGAAAAGAATGTAATGTAAGGAAGAGAAGAGGAAAAACTCGAACACAGAGAGGGAGATAGGGTTCGAATTTTTGGATGGAAGAGAAGTGTTACTAGATGAATAAATAAATAGAAGGAGAAGAGAGGTGAGAAAAATCGAAAAATAAAAAATAAAATTTACAGTTAAATTTCGAAAATAAAAATAAAAATATTTTTAAAATTAAACTTAGAATTCGAAAATTAAATTAAATTAAATTTAAAATTAAAACTAATTAGTTAATTAAAAAGAAAATTTGAAAAAGAAGGAAGGGATTTTCGAAAATTAGAGAGATAGATTTAGTTAGGTAGTTTTGAAAAAGATAAGAAACAAACAAAAAGTCAATTAGTTAGTTGAAAAAGATTTGAAAATCAATTTTGAAAAGATAAGAAGATAAGAAGTTAGAAGAGATATTTTAAAATCAAATTTTTTAAAAAAGATAAGATTTAAAAAGATATGATAGAAATTTATTTTGAAAATAGATATGATTAAAAAGATATGATAGAAAAGCTATGATTGAAAAGATATTAAGAAGATTTAAAAATTAAATTTGAAATTTTAAAATCAAAATTAATGACTTGACTCACAAGTAATCACAAGATATGATTCTAGAACTCAAAGTTTGAATCTTTCTTAACAAGCAAGTAACAAACTTGAAATTTTTGAATCAAAACATTAATTGCTGATAATATTTTCGAAAATTATGAGATAAAATTAAGAAAAAGATTTTTGAAAAATATTTTTAAAATTTTCGAAAATAAATAAGAAAAATAAAAAAGATTTGATTTTTGAAAAAGATTTGAAAAAGATAGAATTTTTAAATTGAAAATTTGATTTGACTCATAAAAATAACTAGATTTTAAAAATTTTTGAAAAAGTCAACTCAAATTTTCGAATTTGATGAGAAGAAAAAGGGAAAGATATTTTTTATTTTTGAATTTTTAATGATGTGAGAGAAAAACATAAAATTGACACAAAACATAAAAATTATGAATCAAAACAACTAATGCATGCAAGAACACTATGAATGTTAAGATGAACACCAAGAACACTTTGAAAATCAAGATGAACATCAAGACTTATTTTTGAAAATTTTTTTGATGCAAAGAAAACATGCAAGAAACCAAACTTAGAAATTTGCAAACTTCAGACACTAACAAATTGAAAATGCATATGAAAAACAAGAAAAGACACAAAACAAGAAAATATGAAGATCAAACAAGAAGACTTACCAAGAACAAATTGAAGATCATGAAGAACACTATGAATGCATGAATTTTCGAAAATTTTTAGAAAAATAAAAGTATGCAATTGACACCAAACTTAAAAATTGACTCAAGACTCAAACAAACAACATAAAATATTTTTTATTTTTATGATTTTATTATTTTTTTTTTGAATTTTTGTATATATTTTTCTCGAAAACATATAGGAAAAAGGAAGTAATGAATTCAAAGTCCTCAATCAAGATCCCATGAATCATACCAGGTTAGTCTAAAGCTTGATGGCCAGCCAAACTTCAGCATACCATTTTGAAACTTTAGAATTCATTCTTAAAAATTTTAAAATAATTTTTGAAAACAAAGGGAAAAAATTTTTTTGAAAGATTTTTGAAGAATATTTTTTTTTTGGAAATAAAACGAAAAAGAAAATTACCTAATCTGAGCAGCAAGATGAACCTTCAGTTGTCCAAACTCGAACAATCTCCGGCAACGGCCGCAAAAACTTGGTGTGCGAAATTGTGATCATTGCTTCCTTGGTAACGGCGCTAAAAACTCAATACGCACGTTCATGATCTTAATTCTATTTCACAACTTCGTACAACTAACCAGCAAGTGCACTGGGTCGTCCAAGTAATACCTTACATGAGTAAGGGTCGAATCCCACGGAGATTGTTGGTATGAAGCAAGCTATGGTCATCTTGTAAATCTCAGTCAGGCGGATTAAATTGTTTTAAGAAATTATAGTGGATGAAAATAAATAAAATATAAAATAGGATAGTGGTACTTATGTAATTCATTGGTGAGAATTTCAGATAAGCGTATAGAGATGCTTTCGTCCCTCTGAACCTCTGCTTTCCTGCTGTCTTCATCCAATCCTTCCTACTCCTTTCCATGGCAAGCTGTATGTAGGGCATCACCGTTGTCAATGGCTACTTCCCATCCTCTCTGTGAAAATGGTCCGATGCGCTGTCACTGCATGGCTAATCATCTGGAGGTTCTCGATCATACTGGAATAGGATTCACCCTCCTTTTGCGTCTGTCACTACGCCCAGTACTCGCGAGTTTAAAGTTCGTCATAGCCATCCCTTCCCGGATCCTACTCGGAATACCACAGACAAGGTTTAGACTTTCTGGGTCTCAGGAATGGCCATCCATGGGTTCTAACTTATACCACGAAGATTCCAATATCTCGGACTCGGCCCTCTGTATTAGATATCCAAGAGATACTCATTCTAGCTTGTTTGCATGTAGAACGGAAGTGTTTGTCAGGCACGCGTTCATAGGTGAGAATGATGATGAGCGTCACATAATCATCACATTCATCATGTTTTTGGGTGCGAATGGATATCTTAGAATAGGAATAAGTTTGAATTGAATAGAAAAACAGTAGTACTTTGTATTAATTCATGAGGAACAGCAGAGCTCCACACCTTAATCTATGGAGTGTAGAAACTCTACCGTTTGAAAATACATAAGTGATAAAGGTTCAAGCATGGCCGAATGGCCAGCCCCCAAGTCTAAGGAAAAACGTTCCAAAGATGATCCGAAGATGATCCGAAGATGTAAATACAATAGTAAAAAGTCCTATTTATACTAAACTAGTTACTAGGGTTTACAGAAATAAGTGAATGATGTAGAAATCCACTTCTGGGCTTGAAGTTTACACGTGGAGAGGTCATTCTTAGAGTTGAACGCCAGTTTGTAAAACGTGTTTCTGGCGTTGAACTCCACTTTGCAACTTGTTTCTGGCGCTGAACGCCAGACTACAACATGGAACTAGCGTTCAACGCCAGTTTGTGTCGTCTAAACTCAGGCAAAGTATGGACTATTATATATTTCTGGAAAGCCCTGGATGTCTACTTTCCAACGCAATTAGAAGCGCGCCATTTAGAGTTATGTAGCTCCAGAAAATCTACTTTGAGTGAAGGGAGGTCAGAATCCAGCAGCATCTGCAGTCCTTCTTCAACCTCTGAATCTGATTTTTGCTCAGTTCCCTCAATTTCAGCCAGAAAATACCTGAAATCACAGAAAAACACACAAACTCATAGTAAAGTCTAGAAATGTGATTTTTAATTAAAAACTAATAAAAATATACTAAAAACTAACTAAATCATACTGAAAACTATGTAAAAACAATGGCAAAAAGCGTATAAATTATCCGTTCATCAATGTTATAGTAGATTTTGTGCATTCTTGGCTTGAAAAGAGAAATTAAGTGATCTTGAGTCATTAATACCCAACTTATGTTGGTGATCTAGAGTAGTTAGTTAATATTATTTTCATTGACTCTAATCTCTTGCTAATTTAATTAGTAAGTTGATTAGGACTTATGGATTGAGACTAACTAGTCTTATTTGATTTTCTCTCAATATGAAGATAACATTATACCTTCTTCCTATGTTGGAGATGACGAAATAGGATTAGCTCTTGTTAATTATTGAATGATGATTAATGACTAGGATAGAAAGCCTTGATTCTCAATCCTTGCCATGAATGCGTCTTTTTAGTAATTGTTATCTTGATTTATTTTTATTGTCATTTAAATTCTTGTTAATTAGATTGTAGCCTTCTTATTGCAAACCACCCCTTGGACCTCATAACCAATAATACACATACATCACTACAATTCCTTTGAGAGACGACCTGAGATCTAATACTCTCGATATTTTTATTGGTTTGCTTAAGTGACAAACAAAATTAAACTCTGATGGAGGATTGTTTGTTGGTTGGGAACTATAATATCAACAGAATTATTTTTTGAAAATTTCTAACCGACGATAATCTTCTCATATCAAGTTTTTGGCATCATTGCCGAGGAATTGCAATGTGTGCTTGTTATTGGTTATTGTATATATGTGAATATTGTAAATAGCTTGGTTTTTGGTTTGTTTGCTAGTTTTTGCTAGTTTTAGGATTTGATTTTCTTTGTTTCTTATTAGATTTTGTTTTCATTTGCTCTTGCTACTATGAATTCTCACCACTTTGGCTATGAGTTTGGTTCTAACTATGTTGTAGGGAATGGAAGCTACAATGAGGATATGCATCAAGGATGGGACAATCAAAGATGGGAGGAGTCTCAAGAATTTGATCAACCTTCATGGCAACAACCTCCACCAATGTACTATGATCAAGAGCCATACCATGATGCATACCAATCTAATGTGTGTGGTGGACCTCCTTGTGGTTATCAACCACAACCACCATATACTTATGAACCCCCTACTCAAGATTGTTATCCACCATATTCACAAGCCCCATATCACCAAACACCTCCATATGATCCTAACCCATATCCACCATACTAACCACCATATGAACCATATCTAGAGCCACCACCATTCCAACATCAATACTCCCAAGAAGCAACATTTTCTTATACACTAACTTAAGACTTTCACCAATATGAACCACCTTCCAACTATAACACTCTTCCTCCAAACAATGAATCCTCTCTTCCACCACCACCTTCATTGGACCAATCTCTCCAACCCCTAATGCAAGAACAACAAGAACTTCTAACTCGTTGCCAAAAGCAAGGGGAAGTGGTGGCTAGCTATCCAAGAACTTCTAACTCGTTGGCATCATTGTGCTCAACTATCTAAGACACCCTTATTGTTAAATGTGGAGGATTAGCTGAAGAGAACAATGAGAAGGAGAATTTGGAGCTTCAAAGTAAATAAGAGGAGTTGAAGCAAGAAGTGCAACAAGAGGAGGAAGTAGAGATAATTGAACCGAAGGAAGTGGTTGAAGATTTAGGAGATGTTGAATGCAAGGAGGAATATAGAGTTGTAGAGTCTTCTTCCATGGAGTTTGAAATTAATGTTAAGGAGGATAGTGCACAACCTCCAAGGCACAATGTAATTGAAGAATTGGAAAAAGTGGTACACGCAATAAGTCCTCCTATCTATGATGATTCCGCATCAACATATGATCCTTTTGAGATTGATGAATCCTTCCCCATTAAACTTGGAGTGGATGTTGAGGTAGATTTCACTCAACCTCCAAGATATGATTTGAGTGATAGGGAAGAGCTAGAAGACATTGGTGAAGAAGCATATGAACTTGAGAAAACTTGGCAAGAGGTAAAGCTTGAAGAACCTTGTCAAGTGGTAGAATCCCCTAGAAGAGGATAGACGAGAGTGGAATTCACTTTGTCACGATCATTGGAAACTCCTCCACCTAAGTTACCATCTAATCCTTCATTTGAGTGGGTAAAACTTATTACTCTTACCTTTATTATCCCACACGTAACACCCAAGTTTCCAACACCTCACGCGTACGCCTCGCCCACACGTATACGTGACACTCAAAATTTTCAGGCGCAGTACAAAAACCAAAGAGTTGTGCGTGTAGTGTGTTGAAATTGTGCCTCTAGCACAATTTTGACCCACGCGTACGCGTGATATCATATGTCTCTCTCTATGCTATCACACGTGCGCATCAACAATACGTACACGTCGCACCCTATTACTGCCATTCACGTGTACGCATGACCTAATGCGTATGCATGACCCCCTGCCTTGTTTCATTCACTTCTTTTCTTCTCTTCTCTCCATTTCTTTCCTTCTTTTCTCTTCTCCTCTTTTCTTTCCCCCTTCAACCATCATCCAACACTACCAATCACCATCTATCACCATCTCTTTTGGTTAGTTAGTTAGTTAGTTATTTAGTTAGTTTAATTTCTGTTTAATTTTTTATTTTTCATGATAAGTGTTGGATTATTAATCTTGGTTGCTGTTTATTGCTGTTGATTACTGATAGGATGTTATTTTAACATCATTGTTGTTAATTTTTATTGTTGGATTTCTTTATTGAAGTTATAAATTGTTACTTGATTTTGAATTTTTCATGCTCAACATTTTTGAATACCAAGTGTATGACATTGCCCTCAAGCATCTCAAATCTTTTAAATTGCATGTTTTGGCCAGCATGTGATTTGAATTCATTATCTATTATGAGGCAATTTTTGTATTATCAATGCATTTTTTGTTAGGTGATGCTTGTTATGATTGATTTTTATTTACATCACCTATTTCATGCATTGAGATTTGTAGAATTGTGAAATTGGATCGTAAGCTTACCTAGTGACATATTTTTGAGCTTTTTAAAGCTTTGTGAACCATGCTTGCTATGTGATTGATTTTAATGTCTATCTCTCTTTTCCTAAGTTCCATAGCACCCATGTCCTTCACTTTCTATGTCACTTAGGTGTTGCAAACAAACTTTAATATGTGTCTTTGTTTTATGTGTGAGCTCTATATTTCATTTAGTTCACTAAGTTTACTTGCACATTAATCAATGTCCATTCATTATCTAATTCACATTTGCTTGATTATTTGCTTGAGTACTTTCATGCTTATTTATCACTTGTTTGCTTATCTTAACTTACAAGTTACTTTGAAGTATTTCAAGCATACTAGAATGAGTGAAGTGCATGTTTCTTTTGTGTAATTGTGACATAACTTTTTATGCTAGTGTGTGTGTTCTAAACCGCACACAAACGTAGAACTCACACATTATTCACCTTAATGTCACAAACTAACTCATTGACTTCATTCTAGTGATTATTACCTCATTCCAACAATTTACGCTTCCTTGCTTTTGCATTTTCTCATCTTACTGTGTTATTTTCAATTTTTCATGGGTGAGTCATCATAAGCAAAACATCAAAGTGGGAGAAAGAACATGCAGCACCGGTTGATCCACCAGCTGAAGGTGGCAATCCGAAAAGTCACTTACCCCCTTGCTCATCTTTACATGCACCAAGGACGATGCAAACTTTTAAGCGTGGGGAGGTCGTCCGAGCGATCGGCATTTTTGGGTGACGAATTTCTAATCCCAACACTTTCGCATTTTATTTTTAGGTCTTTTAGAATTTTTAGTTGCATTTTCTTAGTTTGTATATTTATAATAAGCTTAGTCAAAATAATGAAATTTTTCAAGGAATTTATCTATAGGATCCCCAATTGATTTGAGAAAAAAAAATGTCTTTAGAACTTGCTTGAATTATACATTGTGGAACATGGTTTTTGAGCTAAGAACACATAAGTATGTGAGTTTTGAGCCTTAATTGTGTGGTTACATCATATAACTACTATTTCATTCTTGTGTGTATTATTCTCTTTCTATGATTGTAATCTTTGATTTGTTTGATTCTTTATGTCCATTATTTTGTGTATGAATGTATTTATATGATTGAGCCATTCATTTCATTTAGCTCACATACCCAAATAGCCTACCTTTTATCTTCCATTGTTAACCAACTTTGAGCCTATGCTAAACCCATTTGTTCTAAATTTTAGCACATTACTAACCTTAAGGCGAAAAACAATAAATGTCCCTTGTTTGGATCTTTGATTAGCTTAGGCTAGTGAGAGTGTTTATCATATGAGTTTGGGAAATTTGGGAACACTGGTTGAAGTAAAAGTGTGTTTTTATATTTTTATGAAGATCATAGGAATTGGGTACATACTCATGCATTAAATGTTTAAACCATATGTATTGGTACCTTTGTATATAATCCATCAAAAGAAAAAGAGAAAAAGAAAAGAAAAATGAAAAAAATGTAAAAAAATAAAAAAAAAATAGAAAAAGAAAAGAAAAAGGAACCAATAAAAAGGGGACAAAATGTCCCAAAGTAAAGTAATAATAATCAATGCATATGGGTTGTGATAAAAAAGAGAATGCATAAGTGTGCGAAAAAAAAGTGAAGAATGGGTAGTTAGGTTTGCTTTAAATAGTATAGGTTGTCATAGGTTAGGTGGGAAGTTTAAGTTAATCAAAGATTCAAATTCTAGTCCACCTAACCAAATACAATCTTACCTTGACCCTAGCCCCATTACAACCTATGGACAAGTCCTCATGGTATTTGTATGCATGCATTGAATAATTGTTGATTATTAGATGAAAAAAAATCTTGGAAAGCATGATTAGAAGAGAATTGAGTGAATCAACCCTATACACTTGAGTGACTAGAGCGGATACACATCTGGTGAGGGTTCGATTGCTCAATTACATGTTTTCACCTATGATCATCACTTTTCTTGCAAGTTTGTAAAATATTTTCAATAACTCAATTCAATTGTAGGTTTGACTTGGTTGTTAATACCTTTAGCCCTCATGTTCATATGTGCTTTCTTGGAAGTTGATTTATTTTGACCAAGTAGTTGCATTCATTTAGATAGATTGCATGTAAGTAGATTGCATATAGATAGCTTGCATTGAATAAATGTGATACCCTTTGTCTCTTTCTTGAGTTTAGCATGAGGACATTCTTAGTTTAAGTGTGGGGAGGTTTGATAAACCCCAATTTTGTCGTTTATCTTGTGCTTAATTTAAGCGATTTTATCAACTTATCTCACATTTATTCAATGAAATAGTATGCTTTTGTAATTCTCCCTAATTTTTTGCTTAAGAGTGAAAACATACTTTTTAGGCCCTTAAATTGATAAATTTAATTCGCTTTAATTCCATTCGATGCCTTGATATGTTTGTTGAGTGATTTCAGGCTTATAAGACAAGGATTGAATGGAAGAAGTGAAGAGAAAAGCATGCAAAGTGGAGAATTCATGAAGAAATGAGCATTTAGAGGACTCAAGGCCACGCGCACGTGTCATCCATGTGTATGCGTGAGAAGGACATTTATGGCCACGCGCACGCGTGACGCTGGTCACGTGACCTCATTAAAGTGAATACGCTGGGGGCAATTTCTGAGCATTCTAGGCCCAAATACAACTCATTTCTAAGGTATTTTATGCAGAATTCAAGATTGGACAAAGGAGGGAGCAATTAGATTAGCTTAGGATCATGCTTTAGGTAGTTTCTAGAGAGAGAAGCTCCCTCTTCTCTCTAGAATTAGGCTAGAATTAGGTTAATTCCTCTTAGATCTAGGTTTAATTTCTTGTTTTCATCTAGTTTCCTTTACTTTTTCTTGTTTATTTGCTTCAATTCTCTGAGTTTCTCTTGTTAATTTCTTTTTTGTGCCTATTTTTAGTTTTTGAACACTTTTGTTGATTTTAATTTCATTTAATACAATTCGATGTTTTATGTTCTTCTCTTGCTTGTTTCAGTTATTGTTATTGATTTCTTGCACTGGGTAGTAGTAGATTTTATTATTCTTGTATTTTTACCATGCTTTCCTTTTATGCCTTCCAAGTATTTGCCAAAATGCTTGGTTGGATGTTAGAGTAGATTTTGTGCATTCTTGGCTTGGAAAGAGAAATTAAGTGATCTTGAGTCATTAATACCTAACATATGTTGGTGATCTAGAGTTGTTAGTTAATATTATTTCTATTAACTCTAATCTCTTGCTAATTCAATTAGTAAGTTGATTAGAATTTATAGATTGAGATTAACTAGTCTTATTTGACTTTCTCTCAATATGAAGATAACATTATACCTTCTTCCTATGTTGGAGATAACGAAATAGGATTAGCTCTTGTTAATTATTGAATGATGATTAATGACTAGGATAGAAAGCCTTGATTCTCAATACTTGCCATGAATGCCTCTTTTTAGTAATTGTTATCTTGATTTATTTTTATTGTCATTTAAATTCTTGTTAATTAGATTGTAGCCTTCTTATTGCAAACCACCCCTTGGACCTCATAACCAATAATACGCATACCTCACTGCAATTCCTTTGAGAGATGACCCGAGATCAAATACTCTCGGTATTTTTATTGGTTTGCTTAAGTGACAAACAAAATTAAACTCTGATGGAGGATTGTTTGTTGGTTGGGAACTATACTATCAATAGAATTATTTTGTGAAAATTCCTAACCGACGATAATCTTCTTATCAGCGGTTATAGGCGTAATCGAGGTCGAGCGTGGAGAGGTAACGAGGTAACTATACCGGTAGGTAGTTTGACTAATTTTGTGACCGCGATGACAGTGTTGCTGCTGTCATTGGAGCTGTTGCTGCTGTGACCAGCCGAGCAATGGGTTGGATGGAACAACAAGCTAGAGTTGGTAACGATGGTGGTAATGAACATGAAGGCGAAAATAATGTCCAGAGTAAAGTGATACCAGTGGAAAAGGTGAATTATTCGGAGCAAGTTAATACAGGTCAAGCAGTGGGTGAAAGCTCAAGGAGGACTGAGGTGACGAAGAGTGATCACCAAAAATCTTTCATAAAGAAAAAGGAAAAGAAGATTACACCTAGGAGCCAAAATTTCAATAGGGGTCATTTTGTCACTTCACGTTCTCAACGCCGGAACAATAACCAAAGGAACGACAACCGTCAGGGGCAGAATTCAGAATGGCAGACTAGTACGCAACCGAAAGATTTGAAGTGCCCGAGATGGACAAAGTATCATCCAAACAGACCATGCAGGGCCGAACTAGGCGTATGTTACAAGTGCGGGAGACCCGGGCATATGTCTTTGAATTGTCCACACAGAGAAGGTCGAGATGCAACCGAATCTGATTCTCAGACCCGAGGTAATTGCAAACTAGCAGTTGAATTTCTAACTTCCTTGCATACCATTGATATGTAATATTCATTTGTGATGCATGACAAGTTTTGATAATTGTGAAATCTAAGTCAATCATTAGTCAAAGACTATTAGTTGTTGAGACGGAGTGATATTTAATTAACTTAGAGGAGTGGCTAGGGTTTTGAAGGTTAAGGATCAAAGTGACGCAGCGGAAGCAGGTTGGATTATATCTAAGGAATCAGGAGTGTTGAGGGCTATGCGGAGTTATTGTTTGAAATCCAGTGATGGTAAACTGCGAGGAAGAGGAATAGAATTTAGTTGCTAATCGTTTCAAAGATGAGTGAAGACGAGGTGATGCGTGAGCATCTTCTCTATCTTTCCCTAGTGAATTTGCATTCAAATTGTTGAGTTTAATCAAGATTCAATTACCTTTAGCCACTATGAATGCTACTTTGAGTTGTTTGTAATTTCTGTTTATTTCAGGTAGCATTTGGATGGATTTGACGGAGTTTTGTAGCAGAAAAGGAAGAAAGCGAATGATGCTGTCAATCTCGACCTCCTTGCACTCAAACAAAAAATAACTTGAGCTACAGAGGTCCAATTGACATGATTCTAGTGGCATTGAAAGGTTAACTTCCAGAGCTTTCCAACGATATATAATAGTATACCCTTTTCTTCCATTTCGTACGGACCACTTCACGCCAAACTTAAGGAAGCTCAAGTTTGGCGCCAAATCAAAAGCCTCCAAGGAACACATGCGTACACTTCCACGCCAAACTTGAGTTCATTCAAGTTTGGCACCACAATCAAGGAATGCTAAGGAATGCTTGCTGTCCACTCCATGCCAAACTTGAGTTTGGCACCACACCCAGCAACAATAGTGGTCCCCATTCGTCAAAAGGCCTACGCAAATCAATTATTAAATTTTGATGTAAAATTTTATTCTATTTATAATTAGAAAAAGATATTATTTAGTTTTTTTAGAAAATATAATTTACATTAATTAGGATTAGATATAAAAGGGAAAAGAATCAGCCTTTCGGGCTCTCTCTTCTCTTCTACCTCATTCTGCAATTTACAGTTTTATAGAATCCTAGTTTTCTTTCTGAACCATGAGCAACTAAACCTCAACTGTTAAGATTAGCAGCTCTATCTATTGTATGGATTGATATTATTATTTTTCTATTTTAATTCATGTACTGACTTCTATTTCAGGAATTGTTTTCGTTCTTTATCTTATGAATTTGGATGGAACGGAAGTATGACCCTTGTTCTAATTGAGTTCTTGTATAACTTGGAAAAGCTCTTTACTTAAACAACAGCTTGAAAACAATTTCTCCTAAATTTCTAATTATCTGGACTTAATAGGATACGTGACATATAATCCTCATATATTTGGGTAATTAGGGTTTCTGTGGCATATAAACTAGAATTGAACTTCACCCTCTAATTGGAATTAAGTGACCAAGGAATTGGCGGTTGATGAAGGTTAGAGGAGACTAAAAAGGTCTAATGAATTAGGGTTTAGTCATATATAATTTTCCATGAATGGAATCTTGTATGAGTAAGATAGTTAGTAAGAAAAGTCAATCCGAAAGATAGATATCTCTGAAGCCTTAACTGTTTCTCCATATATATTTCACATCAATTTACGACTTGCTTTATTAATATCTGAATTTACTGTTTAATGCTATTGAACTCTCTCAACACCATTTTCTATTTGTCTAACTAAGTAAATCACTTAACCATTGTTGCTTAGTCCATCAATCCTCGTGAGATCGACCCTCACTCACCTGAGGTATTACTTGGTACAACCCGGTGCACTTGCCGGTTAGTTTGTGGTTATAAATTTCACACTACGAGGCCAAATCCCTATACGGGAGAGTTTCCGAGATAACTCTTGAAGGTTGATAGGAGGATTTATACCGGTTCGGAATTCCACAAAATATTTCCGTTGTTAGTATAGTCCAAACAAATAGTCAATCCTCGAATCAAATTAAATTTGTTGGTTTTGTCACAAGTACAAACCCCAATGAAAATTAACCGAAGATTTAAACTCCGGGTCGTCTCACAAGGATTGCAATGAAATGGTCAATTATTGGCTACAAAGGAACAAGGGGGTTTGATTTTTATGAGGGGCAAGAAAAGTAAATCAAGCAAGTAATTAAAGAGAGCAAGGTAAAGGACTCTTGGCAAAGGCATAGGTAATTGAGATCACCATCCTTGTCAACAAATCAAATATTGATAATTATAAGGAATCGAGCTCATTAGGTCTACTCACTAAAGCCTTAAGTACGCAATGTCTACTCCTAGGCTTAGTGTACGTCAAATGGCTTGATCAACATCAATCCATAAGTCCTAACATAGCTACTAATTAACTTAGTAGTAGGGTAGAGTCAATGGTTATCAAATTGATCCCCAAGAGTTCTAGAATTACCAATTCAATGAAGCCCAAGGACTCAAGATCACCCAATCCCCTTAGCCTAGGCTAAGGGTCAAAAGAACTACTCGAAAACTATAGAAAATATTCTATCAAACACCTAATGTGCAATAAAAATAAACATCACAAAATGATAAAATTAAGGAAACCCATAACTAACATAAGCAAGAAATCAACAATAACAATGAAGATAAACATAAAAGAGACATGAAAACACAAAATTGCATCAAAAGGAAATTAGATCCAACAATGTTCTTCAACATAAAAGATAGCAAAATGAGAATTTAACACTACAACTAAAGAAACAAGATGTAGAAATAAGAAATTATAGAAGAAACAAGATGGAATCATGAAATTGAATCAAGATCTACAAGATATTAAACTAATCCTAACCTAATTCTAGAGAGAAGAGTGAGCTTCTCTCTCTAGAAAACTAACTAAAGGCTCATGTTGACTAACTAATTGCTCTCCCTTTGCTTGGACTTCAATTCTACATGAAATACACTCAGAAACAAGTTGGAATTGGGCCTGGGCAGCTCAGAAATTGCCCCCAGTGTTTTGCCTTTAAGTGACTCACGTGCGAGTATCGGCGCGTACACACCATGTGCGCGTGTGCGTCGATTGGCTATTTCTTCATCCGCGCGGACGCGTCATGTACGCGTGCGCGTCTCTATGCGAAGTCACTTTTGCGCACGTGCGCCTTGTATGATTGCGCGCCCATCGATGCATTCCTAATTCTTGTTTCCTCATGCATTCTCCACTTTGTATGCTTCTTTCCTCATTTCTTCCATCCAATACTTGCCTTATGGACCTGAAATCACTCAACAAACACATCAAGACATCAAATGGAAATAAAGTAAATCAAAATCACCAATTTAAGGGCCTAAAAATCATGTTTTCACATTTAAGCACAAATTAAGAGAGAATTGCAAAACCATGCTATTTCATTGAATAAATGTGGGAAAAGGTGAATAAATCCCCTAAAATAAGCACAAGATAAACTACGAAATCGGGGTTTATCAAATCTCCCCACACTTAAACTAAGCATGTCCTCATGCTAAAATCAAGAAAGAAGCAAAGGAGTATCAACATTTATTCAATGCAAGCTAACTAAATACAATCTATCTATATGAAACCTATCTACATGAATGCAATGGCTTAGTCAAAATAAATCAATCTCCAAGAATACACATGCAAGCACAAGGGCTAAGGCAATAGCAATCAAAGCAAACCCACAATTGGATTGAATCCTTGAAAGAATTTACAAACTTGCAAGAAAAGATTATCATGGGTGGAAATATGTAATTGAGCGATCGAACCCTCGCCGGATGTGTATCCGCTCTAGGCACTCAAGTGTATGGGGTTGATTCACTCAATTCTCCCCTATTCATGCTTTCCAAGATTTGTTTTTCATCTAACAATCAACAATTACTTTATGCATGCATACAAATATCATGAGAACTTTCTCATAGGTTGTAATGGGGCTAGGGTCAAGGTAGGATGCATATGGTCAAGTGAGCTTGAGGTTTGGATCTTTGATTAACTTGAATTTCCCACCTAACCTATGACAACTTATACAATTCTAAACAACCTAGCTATCATTCTTCACTTTTCTACACACTCATGCATTCTCTTTTGATCACCACACATATGCATTGATCATTATTGAACTTTACCTTGGGGCATTTTTATCCCCTTTTTATTGCATTCTTTTTCTTTTTTTTTTTTTGACATGGAATGTGTACAAGAGCATCAATTCATATGGTGTACACATGATTAATATATGAGTGTGTACCCAATTCCCAAGATTTTCACACACTACAAAACATGTTTTTATCTCTACCCAATGTACCCAACCTTCCCCAAAATCTAGTAATGAACACTCTCACTAGTCTAAGCTAATCAAAGATCCAAACAAGGGCTATTTATTATTTTTCACTTAGGCTTGTAATGTGCTAACATTAAGAACAAATGGGTTAAGCATAGGTTCAAAAATGGTTAACAATGAAAAATAAAAGGTAGGCTATTTGGGTAAGTGAGCTATTTGAACAATGGCCTCAATCATATAAATGCATGTATACATAAAATAATGGACATAAAGAATCAAACAAATCAAGGAGTACAATCATAGGAAGAGAATAATGCAGACAAGAATGAAAATAAGTGGTTATGTATGATGTAACCACACAATTAGGCTCAAATCTCACATGCTTGTGTTCTTAGCTCAAAACATGATCCACAAGGCGTATAATTCAAGCAAGTTCTAAAAAAAAATTTCAACCTATTGGGGTAGTGCCCTAGAAATGGATTTCTTGGACATTTTTCATCATATTTACTAAGCTTATTCTAATGCAATGTTGTGATTTAGAAAATTTTAAAAATTTTCCCTAGTTTACCCCCCTTTTCAATCAAAACACAATTCTTATACAAAAAGGGTCAACTAGGTTTTAACAATCCAAAATACTTTTCTAATCACAGTCAAAAGCCAAAATGCAATATATATATAAAATAAAGGTGCACAACAACCAAAATAAGGGTATCCACAATAGCAAATATGTACAATAATCCCAAAATGATCTCAAAGATAAAGTGCAAAATAAAATAAAGTAGCAAAAACTAGAAGATAAATGTCTGAAGGTTCACCACACAAATGCTATCCACCGGTCACGAACGATGACCTCCCCACACTTTAGAATGAAGCATCGTCCTCGATGCTACTGCTGAAGCACGGGCTGGGGGTCAACAGTCGCGCCGGGCTGTGGCTCAGGCTCAGGCTGTGGCTGTGGTACTGGCCGCGGTACTGGCTACGAGTCCTCAGAGGGTGCCTCCTGTTGAGTTGGCTCCTCAACATGCTCCTCCTCCTGATCCTGCTCATCAGAGGCAGGAGAGTCTGGGAGCAGAGGTAGCTCAATGCCCTGCGATACAAACACCTGGTCTATGTGATCGAGACGTCGCATGATACAATGCTCGCTGCGCTCTATGAAGCGAAACAGGCACTGCACTAACAAGTATGTCGGCTCAGGTGCTGGCGGTGGTGGCAAGGGTGCTGCTGCTGCTGAAGCAGAGGAGGGTCCTGCTACTGCTGCGGAAGATGAAGGCTGAGCTGCCTCCACCACTACTCTAGCTCGAGAACGGTGTTTGGGTGGAGGCTTCTCGTGCACCCACCCACCCCATGGAATAGTAACTTCCTTGTCGTCGTCATCTGGGGGCGGTGGTGTCACGTCATTGTCCTCCCATGGGACATCGGCTAGCTGAATCATGCTGGTGACCAATATAGAAAATGGCAGGAGGCCACGGATGTGTGCGCGCCACATGCTCTGCCTGATCAACCGGGGGAAGTTTACCTCTTTTCCTTCCATAACACAGCCAATCAGAACCAACATATCCATCGGGATCTCAGAAAAATGAGTGGTGGGCAGGACATAATGGGCAAATATATGCTGCCAAGTCCTAGTCTCTCTTGACAGATAAGTGAATAGCATCCCCTTGGGCTTCTTGTTTCCATAATTCATCACCCAAGGGGCGTCAGGTGTGGCAATCACATGCTTAAGCGCCTCATAATCAAAAGTCATGCAGTGGATGGCTATCTCTGCCTGCTGATAGGCGCATGTGTCATCAGTGCGAGGTCGGCAAAGCAATGCCTCCCCAATAGCTGCCTCAGTAATCAAGATCTCCCTACCCTGCAGATGGACTGAATCAAGAGTGGCACGAAAGAAGTTGCAGTAGAACTACTTCACCCACGAAGTGTTTATCCTCCCCAAATCCCTATCAACAAAGTCCAAGCCCAATTCCAGAATACGGGTATTGATGGCGCGTCTCACATCGTTGGGAAGGACCAGTTTCTTCTCAATGTTCATATTCATCTTCCGATATTTAGGGAAGCGAAGCTCACAGTAGAGGTTGGGAAACTTGACTGGGTCAATGGATGGTAGTAGCTGATTCTCTTTGTCCACGTCATTCAGCATATTCTTAACATAGTTGGCATAAGGAGAAGGGATGGAGGCTTTGGAGCGCTTCCTCTTCTTTGAAGTAGTAGCTATGGCTTTTCCTTTATCGGCATCCTGAAAAACAAATGTGATATGATATAAGCAACTAACCAAGTAGATGTATAGCACTCAAGGTAAGACATATTCATGAAGTGAGTGAAGAAAAGAGAATTCTTGGAATGCAAGTAACAAAATTCAGAATTCAAACCACAATTGCACAATGCTTGTTCATTAAGCCTAAGAAACGCCATATTCAAAAGAATGATTAAAGGAGTTATGTTCAAAACAAAAGGAAGAAATCAGTTGGTTAATCAAGTTAGAGTTAGAAACTGGTTCAAACGTTAGTGATATGACGGTTACTGGCTCAATTAAAAGAAGTGCACAAAGTATGAAAGGTAAGCATACTCATAATCATGAGGGATATTTAGTCATTGGTGATGAAATACAATATTGCAAAAGAAGCAATTTATTAAAAGTAAATCAACAATCAATGTAAAAGTCACTAGGTTCACCTTAATTGGTGTTGGTAAAGTCAAAACATTGAAAAACAAGTTAATCAAGAAACATTCAACACCAAATCCAACGAGGCATAAAAGTCACAAGTTGAAACAAGAATGGAAAACCTCATGATCTATGTGACTTAATGTGAATTAGGTATGACTAGAATGAACCAATTCAGCCACATGGAATTAAAACTTTCAATCTTGTGAGTTTATGCAAAAGAGGCTCAAAAATCTTAAAAGAGTTTCAAGTTATGGTCAATCTGAAAACTCACTCAAACTATTCAATGCATAGAAGTAAAGAAGCAATATAAACAAGCAAAGAATATGATAAGCATGACCAAAACTTGTAAACAAGTTCAATAGGGAATTTCCAAACCCATTTAGCAAATAAGATTCTTTGAGACACAGAAATCTGTCTAATAGAATTCCGTTGCATAAACAAAATAATGTCATTTAATGAAACAAGGTTAGGAAAAATCCAGCAGCATTTCAGCAATAAATTGGCTATTTTCCAAATCCAATCAATCAAATCAAGTTCCATATGAATGTTTGACAATAAACACACAACAATCACATGTGAATTCATATGAAATAAACATTTAAGCCAACATACAGCCTCAAAACAGCAACAAAAAAACAAAAGTAATGGGCTTAAGCAGCATTCCAAAACAGCACAATAAACAAGTTCATCCAGGGCACTTTCAGAGGGAAGACAAATTCATTCCGAACAACAGCAGTAAACAGAACAAAACCTAAGTCATTGCAAGTTATATAACTTGGTCCAATCAGCCAGCAGAGCAACATTCAGCAACAATAAGCCAAGAAAAGTTAATGAAGCAGCAACACTTTCAATCATCATCATTATACAAAACAAACCTAAATCCACTATCCAGCTCAGATTCTCTAACCACCTAATCAACTAACATGCATTTCTAACTAAACTAAGTTAACAAAAATTAACTAACTATCTATAGTAATAAAATGAAACAAAACAAGGGAAAGACAGAGACCTGGGGAGCAGAGAATGAACAGAGCAAAAGGTTGATGGAGAGAGGAAGATAGAGGGGAAGTGTGACCGGATGAAGGTTGGTGGTCGCGGTGAAGGCTTACCGGCGACAATAGGGGTTGCGGCGGTTGATGGCAGTGGAGTTGGGGTGAGTGGGAAATGGAGGAAGAGAGAAAGAAGGAGGGAGGGAAGGGAGAGAAGGTTGCGCGGCGGTTGATGGCGGTGGAATGTGGTCGCCGGAGGTGGCCGGGTGGTTGGTGGCTTTGACGATGATGGTGAATGAGGGAGAAGGAGAAAAGACGTTGGAATGGGGCGGAGTGAGGGTACGCGAATGCTAGGGCTTTCGCGTCCCTGGGGTAAGTGAAATTTTGAATCCACGCGAGTGCACACCGTGCACGTCTGCGTGGGTGGGAGAATAATGAAGTGGCGCGGGAGCGTCACTTGCGCCCGCGCGTGGATGGGAGATTTGGGAATGGGCGCGGACGTGTACGGTGCGCGTCCGCGCAGGTGAGTTGGGCCAGAGGCACAAAAGTGGCCCAGAGTTGGCATAACTCTCGGGTCTTTGGCCTGAGTGATGCAAAAGCGCATCGACGCGCGCGCGCATTGTACGCTTGTGCGTGGATGAGTTGGGCGATGATGGGGCGCGCAGGCGCTAAGTGCGCCTACGCGCAGGTAGGGAAACGCAAAGGTACGCGGACGCTCCATGTACGCATCCGCGTTGATTAAGGCCTAGAGTTGGCCCAAAAGTGGCACAACTCTCTGGTCCTTGACCCAGAAAGTTCAAAATACACAACCGACGCGCGCGCGCACAGTGCACTTGCTCGTGGCTTCTTATTTTTTTTTTTTTTCAAAAGCCCAAGAAGAGCTCAAAATCCTCCTAGCCTTCTCTAAGACTCAAAAACCAGTTAAAATGAAAAATCAAACATATTTTTGAATTTTGGGAATTTTTCAAACAACTTGAGAAAACTTGCAATCCAAGCAAAAACTCAAATTCAAAGAATCATCCCTTAGAGTGTATAAATAATTTAGCAAGCAAGGCAAAATGTACTAAGGGGGTAAGGAAGCTATCTACAATGGAACCCAATTTATTCATTCATTATATCTACAAGAGAATGGAAAGAGTTTGCCATAGTGGGGTTTAAGTCCTTAAGTTGGACATTTGGAAGGCTCCTTGTCAAGGTGGTTTATACTTGTATTCATCCTTGAACCTCCAAGAGTGCTTGTCCTTTAATCGATCGTCAGAAGTTCCAACCATCTTCACCAAGCTTGGGTGAGGTTCTCTCCAAGATATGAGCTCCCAAAATTGGTTTTCATGGTGTGATCCAGGATCCCATATCTTATCTTCGCACCCATCTTCTAGTTGATCGCCTTGATTCCGTCCGGGTGACAAGAAAGCTGAATTCTCATGAAAGCACCAAACTACCCTTCTAGACCCATTTAATTGAGCACGACACCAATCCATGCTCTTTAATTTTGATCTTCCAACCATAATGAGTCTAGATTTACAACGCCAACCACTAAACGTCCTCCTCTTTCGCTTAATTCCACAAAGCGCCCTAAGTTGGCCATCCGTCTCAAGCAAACCACATTCAAGTGGGATAATAAAGCTGAGAGTTAGAAGTTTTATCCACTCAAATGAAGGATTGGATGGCAACCTAGGTGGAGGAGTTCCCAATGATCTTGATAAAGCACGCTCCACTCCTATCCATCCTCTTCTCGAGGCTTCCATCACTTGGCCAGGTTTTTCAAGTTCCTCCTCTTGCCAAGCTTCCTCAAGTTCACATTCTTCTTCACCAATTTCTTTTATCTCTTCCCCATCACTCTCATCATAGATAGGAGGTCTTGTGAAGTCTACCTCATCATCAATTCCAAGCATTTTGGGGAAGGATTCTTCAAACTTGAAAGGGTCATATGTTGATGTGGAATCATCATATATAAGGGAGCTTGTTGCTTGGGACACTTCTTCCAATTCTTCACACACAATATGCCTTGGAGGTTGCACATCCTCCTCAACATTGCTTTCTAGTCCACCGGAAGAATGCTCAACAAGATCATCAAGGGGATTGACCAATGTGGAAAAAAAATCACTAATGATGGAATCCACTTCTTGATCAATTTCCTTTGACTCTCTGTCCACTTTTGCAACATCACTCTCCTATTTAACATCCCTTCCAAACTTCGTGGAAGAGGGCGCTTCAACTTGAAATTCCTTTATGTGCTCAACATATCCTAAACATCCACCCACTACTTGTTTTTGTTCACTAATCTCTACCTCCTCCTCTTGTTGCGTTTCTTGCTTAAACTCCTCCTCCTCACCATGGAGCTTCAAGTGCATTCCCTCACTTGGCTCCTTGATTGTTTCTCCACATTCAACAATAGGAGTGCCTCGATCGCATAGACTTAGGCGGAATGAGACCATGTTGCCAATGGCTCCTACCATGATAGCCATTTTTGCTCTTAACTCCTCAAACTTCTTTTCATCCTCCTTGTGTCGCCTTAAGACATGAGATTCAAGATCTCTCAATTCTAACACGGGGGCTTCGTCGGGAGGTGATGGTGGAAGAGAGGGTTCATTGTTTGAGGGAAGGTTGTTGTAATTGGAAGGTGGTTCATATTAGTGAAATTCTTGAGGTGGTGTGTGTGGACTTTGTGGTTCTTGGGTGTATTGGTGTTGGAATGGTGGGTACGGGTTGGGATCATATGGAGGTAGATGGTGATAGAAGGCTTGTGAGTATGGTTGAGGGCTATGTTGAGGAGGGGGTTCATATGCATGTGGTTGTTGTGGTTGACAATCACAATAAAGGTCATCACACACATTGGATTGGTATGCATTAGGATTAGGATTATACCCATAAGAGTGCGGAGAAGGTTGTTGCCAAGAAGGTTGTCTATAAGTTTGGGATTCCTCCCATCTTTGATTTCCAAATCCTTGATGCACATCCTCATCGAAACTTCCATTTTCTACAACATAGTTTGAACTACACTCATAGCCAAAATGATGAGAATTCATGGTAAAAGAGAAAATAATAAACAAAAGCTAACAAGAAGTAAAGAAAATTAAGTCCTACAACTAGCAAAAACCAACAAGCAAACCAAAAATCAAGCTATTCATAATATGTACAATAGCCAATAACGTAGCACCATTGTATTCCCCGGCAACGGCGCCATTAATTTGATAGGAGGATTTATACCGGTTCGGAATTCCACAAAATATTTCCGTTGTTAGTATAGTCCAAACCAATAGTCAATCCTCGAATCAAATTAAATTTGTTGGTTTTGTCACAAGTACAAACCCCAATAAAAATTAACCGAAGTATTTAGACTCCGGGTTGTCTCACAAGGATTACAATGAAGTGGTCAATTATTGGCTACAAAGGAACAAGGGGGTTTGATTTTTATGAGGGGAAAGAAAAGTAAATCAAGTAAGTAATTAAAGAGAGCAAGGTAAAGGACTCTTGGCAAAGGCATAGGAAATTGAGATCACCATCCTTGTCAACAAATCAAATATTGATAATTATAAGGAACCGAGCTCATTAGGTCTATTCACTAAAGCCTTAAGTACGCAATGTCTACTCCTAGGCTTGGTGTACGTCAAATGGCTTGATCAACATCAATCTATAAGTCCCAACCTAGCTACTAATTAACTTAGTAGTAGGATAGAGTCAATGATTATCAAATTGATCCCCAAGAGTTCTAGAATTACTAATTCAATGAAGCCCAAGGACTCAAGATCACCCAATCCCCTTAGCCTAGACTAAAGGTCAAAAGAACTACTCGAAAACTATAGGAAAGATTCTATCAAACACCTAATGTGCAATAAAAATAAACATCATAAAATGCTAAAATTAAGGAAACCCATAACTAACATAAGCAAGAAATCAACAATAACAATGAAGATAAACATAAAAGAGACATGGAAACACAAAATTGCATCAAAAGGAAATTAGATCCAACAATGTTCTTCAACATAAAAGATAGCAAAATGAGAATTTAACACTACAACTAAAGAAACAAGATGTAAAAATAAGAAATTGTAAAAGAAACAAGATGGAATCATGAAATTGAATCAAGATCTACAAGATATTAAACTAATCCTAAGCTAATTCTAGAAAGAAGAGGGAGCTTCTCTCTCTAGAAAACTAACTAAAGGCTCATGTTGACTAACTAATTGCTCTCCCTTTTGCTTGGACTTCAATTCTGCATGAAATACACTCAGAAACAAGTTGGAATTGGGCCTAGGCAGCTCAGAAATCGCCCCCAGCGTTTTGCCTTTAAGTGAGTCACGTGCAAGTATCAGCGCGTACGCACCATGTGCACGTGCGCGTCGATTGGCTATTTCTTCATCCGCGCGGACGTGTCATGTATGCGTGCATGTTTCTATGCGAAGTCACTTTTGCGTGTGCACGCCTTGTACGCTTGCGCGCCCATCGATGCATTCCTAATTCTTGTTTCCTCATGCATTCTCCACTTTGTATGCTTCTTTCCTCATTTCTTCCATCCAATACTTGCCTTATGGACCTGAAATCACTCAACAAACACATCAAGGCATCGAATGGAATTAAAGTGAATCAAAATCACCAATTTAAGGGCCTAAAAAGCATGTTTTCACATTTAAGTATAAATCAAGGGAGAATTGCAAAACCATGCTATTTCATTGAATAAATGTGGGAAAAGGTGAAAAAATCCCCTAAAATAAGCACAAGATAAACCACGAAATCGGGGTTTATCAAAGGTGTACCAGAATTTTTATCTCAGAGAGAAAGTGAGGTTGCGATAGACTTGGTGCTGAAAACCGAATCAATGTTGATTGTACCACAAGCGAAGACACCATTTTAATCGGTAGAACTTATGATTGAGTTAAAAAGAGTACTAGAAGAGGGAATTGTCTGACCAACTATTTCTCAGTGGGAAGCACTGGTTATGCCGGAAAAGAAGAAAGAGAACAGCAGGAAGCTTTATGCAAGAGGGAATGTGCCAACGAATCTTTGTGACTCGATCTAAACTTTCCTTGGAGACCCGCATTGAAACTCAATCAGGAGTTCTTCTTAGATGCTCGATCATCTTTCCAGTTTTACTCCTTACGCGCATAGATCTGGATTCTTCCGGGATGAGCTTGATCTTGTCTTGGTATAATCACATAAACCTTGAATCTTGGGAGCTCATTGTGAGTAGAGTTGCTCTTATTCGCAAATCATGTTCTTCAAAATTAGCTGAGACATCTTTGGCTCTATACGCTCTGTTCTTTCTACCAAAGGTCCTTGATTTGAACTCTTTTCTTGAGATGCACCTAGGTTCCTCTTCTTGTGCATTCTATTATTTCGATACAACTCTATTTGACCGTATACAAGATTTTCTTTCTGATTTCTCACAAACACCGTTCGTATTGTTCATTCGTCTTTGAGCTTAATGTCATTTTGAAAATCAACTCGAGCATATCTAGGTATCACGTATGAATCCTAGATGTGACCATTGAGATGTTGATTCCTTAGAGCAAGACTTTTGGACACAAAAATGAGCCTGCGACTTTATTAGGAATTTTAGAGCCTTAGTCCTCGCCGATCATATCGCCTGTGATTAAGTAGACGCAATAAGATGCACCGTGTGTATGGAATAGCTGAAGACAATGGAAGCTTTTGAATCTCGAGAGAAGAATTAACCTCAGTGCCAGTAGTCATGATAGCTAAACTAAATTAACTACTCGGAATTATTGTAATGCATTATCAGAGGGGTGCGAATACAACATCAGAAAGTGGTGACGGATGCCTGAGCAGGAAGTCTCTGAGTATTGCTTGGATGACCAAAGAGAAAGAACTGTTAAGTAAGTTAAGGTTTTAAATTGGGTGTTGAAAAGGTGGAAGGAGGTGTCAGATTGAACCAATTACAAATTACTAGAGATTGTAAGGTCGAGAACTTAGGGAGTTGGTGATAAGGAGCTACTAAGGGTACTGAAGCCTGTTGAATCAAGAAGATACCAAGAGAGAATTTTGTGTCAAAATTGGAAGTTGAGACGAGAAACTATTGTCCGAAGCTCACAAGAGAGGATTTTCAAATTTACCTTGAAATTACTAAAATGTACCATGAATCAAAGAAGATATTTTTGAGCTGCCAGAAATGAAGAACAAAGTGGTGATGCATGTGATAGCATGCTTGAAGCATGAGGAAGTAAAGAGTGATCACCAGAAGCCATTCGGAATGCTGCAACCATTGAAGGTTCTACACCGAAAGTAAGGAATAGTAGTTATCAATTTCATAATAGATTGCCAAGGTCTAGGACAAATGGTGATGCTGTTAGGTAATCGTGGATCAAGTAACCAAGTCCATTCTGTCCATCGAAGCAAACTATTTATCGGAGATATTAACGAGACTATACATCAGGAAGAAGGTAAGGTTTCGCGATGTGCTAAAAGCCTCAGCGCTGATTTGAAACTGGAGCTTCAAACATTTGAGTTCTTGAATTTGATAGCCGAGATAATGGAAAAAAGCTACGCAAATTTGAATTAAGATTCTCACTAAGAAAATCCAACAGAAGAGTTATGCGGACCTGAATTAATGGCAAGGACGGACTATTTCGAATTCTAAAAGAAATTGGGCCAGTGGCGTATCAGGTAACTCTAGCCCCACATCTTTTGAACTGGTATGACGTATTTCACATCTCAGTTTCAGGAGTACACTTTTGATGCCAATCACATATTAGAACCTGAACCAGTGAAACGGAGAGAAGACCTAACGCTTCAAGTAACTTCGGTTAGAATTGATAATATGACCCAGTGCTAAGTGGCTACACAGAGGAGGAGTTACATTAGCAGAGGTTGCCGAAAGTGGAGTTGGAACTGGAAAACATACTTGGAAACTCGAATCAAATATGCGGAAGGACTACCCACACCTCTTTGTAGATAACTAAATCTGAATTTTGAGGGCAAAATTCTTAATTAGGTGGGTAGGACGTAAACCCTGTAAAATTAAAGAATAATTAATTAATAAATTAAATTTTAATAAAAGAAATTAGGAATACTAATTTTATAGTTTAATAAGATATAGAAAATTAAAATAATAATTTTGACAATAATTTAAAAGAATTTGGCCCAAGATTGGGCCAAACGGGCCAAACCAGACGAATCGGGCCCGTATTGGGCCCAAGCCCAACTCAACTCCACTCCACTTCATTAAATGGGCATAGCCCATTCTCTCTCCCCAAACATGCATGGAACGCTGAAACATTTCAGCAAGGGGAGGAAGAACACTCTTCCATTTCCAAAACCCTCACTCAATCTTTGATCTCACATAACTTTCCGCTCCAAGCTTCGATCGTCGCACCGTTTGCGGCCACGCATCTGCGGCGTCGAACTCTACAAAATCAAGTGAAAAATTAGGTAAGAAAACCACTTTTGTATTCCAATTTCTTCCTTCTCAATTTTGAAAATTATGAGCAATTATGTTAAAAATTATTTAATTCTGATGTTTAGCCTCAAATTAGCTTGAGGAAAAGGCTTAATCTTGCTTCATTGATGCTTGTGTAAGGTGAGAATCCTATAAGCCTAGCTAATTCCTTAATTAAGTAGTTGGGTATTGAATTTTGGGTATATATGTGTTATGAAATGTGTTAGGTGTGTATGTATACGTGATATGAAGTAATTGGAAATGACGGGAGTTTAATTGGAAGCTCAGAGTTGGTGCTAGTTGTGGAATTGTGATGTTGAGGGCTTGCAAACTTGTCTAAGTGGGGTGTCTTGGGTTATACGAAGAAATCGGCCAAGGTATGGTTTAGGTTTCTCGTATTTAACATATAATGTCCTGTGAAAACTTAGGTTAGATGACCATAGGATAGGTTGGAATGCAAGAAAATGTTTAATGCTTAGCACCCTAGATGATGGTTATGATATGAATTAAGTATTTGTTGGATAATTATTGTTTATGATGATAATGGGATATTAAGTGATGAGTTGGTGATGAATGACATGATGATATGATTATATATGTATATTGAGTAGGTGGATGATAGTCTTGCTTATTTAAAATGAGGAATTTAGGTTTGAAATTGTGTAATATTGAAGTATGATTGAATGTGGTATGATGTATGGAATTTGGTGCTGTGTTGGTGTGCGATGAAATGTTACTGAGCTTAACATAGATATAGAAGTTTAGATTTGAGTTTAGCTTTTATTGAAAATTGAGGTTTAAAGGTTGTTGTGAAAAATTAGTTTTTCGTCGAACTTCAATGAGCCATAACTTGGCTTCCAAACTCTCAAATTATTTCAAACTTGTTTCAAATGAAAATAGGGTCCGTGAAATTTACGCTGTTCGAAGAACGGATGAAAAATATTTTAAAACAAAAAAGTTATGCGCATCGAAAGTTTGGAGTGCAAAGTTGAAAATTCTGCAGCATTAAGCATTTTGTTGTTCTGCATAACTTGCGTACGCGACCACTGCACGCGATGCGACCAACCTATTTGGGTTGGGTATCTCGCGTATGCGAGCATAGAAAATTGTACGCCCACGCGTATGCGTGATCTTTCAGTAATGCACTCCCACGCGTATGCGTGGCCCACACATACGCGTGACCCCTGTTTTCAGCAAATGAGATTTTTGTATTTTAAACATGATTTTAAACTTCTAAATCTCTATTTTCACTCTTTTAACCCTAGATCTTAGTAGTATGCCTAGTAGTGAGACGGAGCTAGGAATAGGTGAAAACTTGGAAATGAAGAAAGTTTGAGAAGTGATGATTTAGGTATGATGAGGCAGGGTGCATATATATATATACTATTTGAATTATGAAACTGGCTAAAGAAAAGAATGAATGTTACATCTGAGTACTCTTTCTCGAAAGTGCGACCCCAGAAGATGGTGGAAGGTGAGGATCCGCTTCCTTCTTCCTCCTGGTATTGTAAAATCTCCCCCAACGAGATGGTGGGAGGTTAGAATCCTCTCATTTGTTCGTCCTAGGCATATGAGAACGTACCTCCTGGGTAGATGCAAGGATTGTGGTCTCGCCCCACTTGCTCCAGGTTGGTTAGTATAGAGGCTCCCCGGGTAGATGCAAGGGTTATGATTTCGCCCCACTTGCTCCGAGTTATGATGAGTTATGTATAAAATTGCAATTATATGATGAGTAAGTAATGAATGATTATCAAATGTTTATGAATGAATGGAAAATGACTATCTGAGATACGAGTTTCCCTGGGTAAAGTACCGTGGCTTGCTACAACGTGTTCCAGATTGAGACTCAATACTCTGTTGACCCTACGTCGTAAGAGGCAACCTGGCACTTATAAATTTCTGGGAAGGTTAACCCCATTGAGCAATTTTATATATATATAAATGAATTATGAATGAGTAAAGAAAAATCTATGCACACTACAACATTTTTTAGCTATTGCAACATATATTCAAGACAACACTTAAAAAATGTTGTCTAATATATATATATATAAGAAACCTTTTATACTAGTGGCAATAAAATAGAATTATAACAACAAATTTGTAATCAACACATTATAAGTGATATCTTTGATAAATTAAAAGACACTTATCAAATGTTGCTATATTAAATATACAAAAACAACTATTATAAAAATAATATATTACTTTTTTTAAAAGTTGTCTTTAAATTTATTTTAAATTTCACTTATCAAGTGTTGCCTAAAATTTTTAGTATCCTTTAAAAATCAAAAATAAGCTATATTGTGCAGAGAATAAGAGAGAGAAGAAAATCCAAATCCATTCCAAAATGTTTCGTTCCTAAAACCCCAACCCTAACAAACTTCCTAAAATATTTCAATTAACAAAATCACAAAATTCCCAATCCATTCTAAATATTTTGTTCCTCTTTGATTCTTCAATCTATTTGATGATGATGCGCGTTCTTTTATTGAGCTTCAATCTGAATCTCTGCTCGCGAATGAGCTTCGATCTTCTCTGCTCGTGAATGTGCTTCGATCCTCTGCTTCTCTTTTCGTTGAGCTTCGATTCTTTGGTCCTTGAGATTCAATCATCTGCTTGTTGAGTTTCGATCCTCTACTTCTCTTTCCTTCGAGCTTCAATCCTCTCTGCTCGCGTTCATCACCGCCAGACACTGTTCGATTATCACTGCTCGTGTTTTTGGTGAGATTTTCGTTGTTGACATTCTTCTGCAGGTATTGATGATTCTACCGTTCTTTTTATGTTTACATATCCTTTCCATTGAAAATTTTAGGTCACGCAAATAGTATTCCTGTTGTTACTTTGAATTCGAATTGTTTGAGAACTATTTCACTTTATATTTAACAGTGCATAAATGCCTTATGCTTTTATTGAGATTGACAAATTGTTTTAATAGTTATGTGTAGGTTTGTTATTTTGTACATCGAGTGTTTATGGATTATACTTTTATAAAAAATATACACAGCTTTACACTAATTTCAAAAAAATTTTCTGTTGACTTCCTTTCTTTTACTGAACATTTTGTTAGGCTTCTCAATTGTTTCTTTGATATTTGACTATTTTTTATTCTTTCTCTGTGTTTATATACTTAGTTTTCAATGGATTTTGGTGAACTTAGCTTCTTTTTAAAACAAAAAATAGAAATATAAAGTATGTCTAGTCATACATACAGGCTTTTTAAATTACACTGTCTAGCTATTAATCATGTGTACATATGCAATTACCGAATACTATATACTTCATATACAAAAAAGGTGCAGTGTTTAAGAGAGGTACGTAGTAGGCTGACAAATTGGCAAGTCTTTCAATTATTGAGACCTTGTTATTATCTTGAAAACTTTGGACATATGAAGCGTGAAATCATTCATTCCCTTTTTTCTTTTTCTTCCTTTTTCTTGCCTCTCTTGTGTTGCATCTTAATTTGCTTCAATTATTTTTAAGGTTTCTGCACAGTGCATGAGTTCAAAAGTAAAATCCAAGAAAGAATAAACATGGAAATATATATATATATAATTGGTGCTGTTAGCTACATTCTCTATCTCTGTATTCAAGAGTTAATGACTTTATTAGTTGCTAATGTAAGTATGTAAGAAGTGAATTAGTGGCTTAAAGTTGTAGTCAGATCCTTTTTGGACACAGCACTAACACTTGTGACATCACTGCATAAAATGTTGAGTTTATCCTGCTAGCTACTTTACCAATCACTATATCTTTCAAGTAATTACTAGACAAAATCTTCTAGTACCCTCTAAACTTTAATACTTTAGTAATGAAAACTTCAATTTTATGAACACAAATTAATTAAAATATTTATGTTGTCTATATATTATAATTTTGCTTCCTTTTTCGCTCTTGATTCTTTTTTGGTTGTCCTCTAAAAACAAACTACTCTCATTAGTTACTACTGCTTTCTTCCAATATAGTTTATCATTATTAATTGTTAATACTGGTGTTTATTTTTAAGGTTCTAATAGAATAGGTTTATTTTTTTATTTCAGAAATACAATGGAAATAAGAACAATTCCAAAACGGAGAAGACTGGTAAAATAGTATCAAAGCAACAAGCAATTCATGTAGAAAAATACAGTAGAAATTCATAAGAAGCAGCATTTTATCTCTCCCATGGTGGCCGGTGGTCATGAACAAAAGAGAGTGACTCCTATGCCTTCTAAGCAAAGCACTAAAAAAGAAGTCCAAATTTCCAAAAGAATGAAAAGTAAGCCAAACCAGAAATTGAAGCTAGTGAAGAAGAACCAGAAAATCTTAAAAAGCGTCCAACCATGGTATGGATAAATTGTTGGAGACACATGAGATTCATTTGAAAAGAGAAGATGACAATTTTAAACCAAGTGCTAAAAATGAAAGATCTCTTCAGGAAAAGCAACAAAATCTTAGAAAGATAAATACAAAATCAAGTTGTCAAGCCATGACACTTGATACATTTTTTGAGTCAAATGAGATTCATGTGGAAGGAGAGGAGGAACATAGTGGAGCAAATGCTAATAAAGTTGGAGATGATGATGATGATTTCTCAGATGTTGAGGATTATGTTGGTGAATATGAAGATGCAGTTCTTCATGGTGATGACAATCACCTTATGGAAACTAACAACGTTGAAGGTGCTGTACTTTATACATAATTATCATTTTACTTATTCATTAGTATGTATAGCTATATAATTCATTTAAATGGTTGAATTACACATATTTATAGATACTCCAAAGACTCTAGGACACGAGAAAAAACAAGGTGTGCTAAAATTTATGCAAGAAGTTAGGAAGAAAGAAAAGAGGTGACTTTTTTTGGAGGACAAGCAGTGGGACCAACTCCAAGAAGAGTGAAGGACTTAACTTACTTTATTGGAATAATGGAAAGGAATAGTAATTTCATAATATTGATGTACACTAATTGAAAAGTTGTGCCCCCTCAAAGTAAAAAAGCGTATATGAAAATATATTAAGGTAAGTGTTTCTCATCTATTTTTTATGATCTGTAATTTTCCAATTTCGTATGGCATAGTTGCAGTTTTGTGAAAATATATAGCTGCTGTTTTATATTTCAGAATTTTCAAATTATTACATACTATGAGTTGAATATAGGATTTAAGAAATTTAAAGGGGAGAATTAGTCCTGCTGACAAAAATTTAAATGTTATACTAACATTTTTATTTAACAGCCTTACAATATCTTTGAAATCAATATCCTTGAATTTTTTAACTTTTTTATTGAAATTTTTAATAGAAGTTAGAGACATGTTTTATACTTTTAGCTAACTCTGATCTTTTTTATTATATTTTTTCTTTCGAAAGAGAATCAAGACTAAGAGACAAGGCTTTGTTTGTTGAAATACTTGATCAAATTTCTTTTGTCTCATATATAGAAAGAGTGTGTATCAACTTTTCAAGTATGGCCCTCAAAGGAAACAGAATGTTGTAGCGCTTTGGAAAGTCCACTCCATGCAGTAAATTCCATTTGGTTGGAGAGTCCTCATATATAGTAGCTAGTAGGAATTTAAATGCAATTAATGAGGTTTGGTGTGACCACAACAAAAACAGTGATGTATTATAGTAATATTTAACTGCATATCCGAGGAGAAGGTACCATATTTAAATTGTTTCAGCTGCCATTTAAGACTAAAATATTATTTATTCTTTTGTCTTTGTTTTTAGAGTTCTTGAATTGTCATTTACAATTTTTGTTTTGTACTTTTTCATAGTCAAACTTCATTCTTCCAAAAGAGGGAAAAAAGTGGGTGATGACTGGTGTTCGAAAAGCTTGGAAAGGTTACTAAACAAGAATCAAGAAAAAGCATTTTGAGATATATAACAACAATGAAGATATGCTGAAAACCCGCCCTTCAGATATTCCAGAAGTCCAATTTCAAAAGTTAATTGCATATTGGAGTATTCCTCCTGTTAAGGTGATTTGTAGAATAAATAATTCTATTTCTTTGTCTTTTTTATGCTTTTGTTTTATTACATATAACTCTCTTTAATTTTGTTGGGTATAGGCTC
Organism: Arachis hypogaea; assembly: GCF_003086295.3. NCBI lineage: Eukaryota > Viridiplantae > Streptophyta > Magnoliopsida > Fabales > Fabaceae > Arachis > Arachis hypogaea. The sequence continues at coordinate 38,734,759 of NC_092052.1, read as the reverse complement.
TATCTCGTGTAAATTCTGAAAATCGTAAAAAGCAACAACATCAACATCGAATGGGACCTATCAGTGTTGCAAGAGTGCGTAATGAAATGGTAATAATTTTGATTTTTTATAAGTTCTTTTCTTGTTGTATAATGACCATCTTAAAACTAGATAAATATTATTTTTGGCCATTTTAATACTCTTTCCCCTTGTAGCGTGAAATGAATGAGAACAAAGAAGACCCGTCACAAATTGATGTGTTTGTTGCAACTCGAACTGGACGAAAAGGAAAAGAGCTTGATTCAGGAACACAAGCTGTTATTGTAAGTCATAATAAGTTGAAGTAGAACTGCTCTGATACGTATACTTTTATCACAATCTTAAAGTAGAACTGCCTTAAATTTGTTGCCTGGATGCCAAGAATTATTTGATTTATTTTGATTTTGCTTTTTCCAAATATTTATATATACCTCCAATTTAGGCCTTTGAAGTCTCTTTAGGGAAGTAGATTATTTCCCTTATATGAAATTCTTACTTATTAAGCGGCTTTTTCTTTCCCACTTTTAATAAATAGAAAATGTAATCATAGTAAAGTGCAACGAGAAACCTTATATATATATAGTGAATAACATAGATTTCTCAGAAGGATCGAAAAAATACTAATAGTCAATAACTAATCTTGGAACATGCTTTAATGACGGATGTCTGAATACTGGAGAGTTTACACAGCCTGGAAAACCCAAAAAGAAAAAAGTTTATTTATTTAAATGCTAGAAAAAAGAATTCTCTGTTTAAAGGTAGAGCCAAAATGCTTGAGCTAAAATTTTAGGCATTTAACTCTACTCTAAGATGAATTTAAATTTAATAAAATCATTATTGAGAAGACTTTTAGTATGTGTTCGTTAGATCTTAGTGAATTCGTTATTTTTTTTTAATAGGATAAACTTAAGGGCCACTAAGAAGCCAGAGACACTCCCGAGAAAACATTTACTGTAGTATTTGGCAAAGAACAACCAGGAAGAGTTCGATGTTATGGGAGGACAATCAAAAAAACATCTCTGCAGAAAGAACGAGAGATTGCTAAAATTAAGCAACAACATGCAGAGACTATAAGTTCAATGAAAACTAAACTTCATGAGACAAAAGTCAAAGTCCAAAGTTTGGAGGATCTTGTGAAGCTTCTCTTGCAACAGAGTTCTCTTGACACAAATATTCATGAAGCACTATCTTTATTACGAGCCAAGGAATCAACATATGATATAAATAGTGTGCAATATCCGAATGGCAACGATCGTCCTTCCTCATCAACTCGTATTCCAAAATGATGACCAGGTATAACTTTTAATAATTCATATATAGGTGTAGCTTTAGATTTGGATATACTTTGTGTGCATTGTGTTTGTTTGTCTCCACCTTCTAAAGCAATGAATTTGCAATATTATAATAAAAGAAGTTAACCTCACCTGGGCCAAAAAGAAGATTCAATCTCACACAACTCTGACTCAATGGCAAGTTCAAGCACTGAGTGGAGGTCTGGATCAAAGGAATGACTGTCACTAGAATAAGAAATTGTATTTGCATTTGAATTTACAGCTTCCACCCGAAATCTTTTTATTATTTTTATTATTATATAATTTTTATTATTATAATTTTTCAGCTTTAATGATAAGTTGTTTATTTTTTGTTGTGTATTATTTGCAGATTTATCATATGGGACAAGTCAAGCATGGATATAAAATATATAAGCAGATTGACATTTTTTGACAAATATTAATTACTATTTTGTTATGACAATTATTCTTAGACAAAAATTTTATTGTTTTGTTGAGAATTATTGATGAATATATATTTGAAATACTAATTGAACCATTTAATATTTATTTTAATTAGAATTTTATTATTAGTTATTTTGTCTCTTTTATAAATTTTTTCTATTGTACACAAATATATTTATTAATTAAAATAATTATATATGTATGAACAAAAAAAATTATTTTTTTTGTATTTTTATTACAAAAGTAACTTTTATTTTTGCCAAAAAGGTAACCCTCTTATTAGTTGCATATTTTGAATATTAGACAACACTTATATGGTTGCATATTCAAAAGAAAAAGCAATACTTGTATAGGTTGTATATCCAAAAGAAAAGACAATGCTTTAAAGGGTTACATATTCAAAACTAACAGGAAACATTTCAAAGGATTTCAAATTCCAACTTATAAGCAACACGTAAAAGAGTTGAATTTTATTGCAAATAGACAACACTTTTTAGTAGTGACCAAAATACGAGAGAAGAGACAACACTGCAAAAGTGTTGTTTCAAACACACCTTTGAAATGTTATTTTTCAACCAAAGACAACACTTACTAGGCGTTGCCCTTAAAAGCGTTGCTTTTGAAGCAAAAAAGTGTTGCCTTGATCTAAGGCAACGGCTGCATCTGCAACGCCGTCCCCCCCCCCCCCCCAAAAAACGTTGCCTTAGGTCCAAAAGTGTTTCCATAGATCAAAAGCAATTTTTTGTCAGCCTTTAGGCAACACTTTTTAAATGTTGTCTCAAACTGAAAATGTTGTAGTGGCATAGACTCATGGGGATGCGGGACGGGGGACAATCCAGGGTTTAGCAGCCGCACTTGTCGGGTTGACTTGATAACCGACAGATGAGACTCATCAGTCATAGGACAGGCATGCATCATATGCATATTGTTTGAATTTCTTGCTTTTGCATTAATTGGGATTGCCTAAGTGATTATAACATGCTATTTGTTATATTTGCTATATGTATTACTTGTATTCTACCTGTGTTCGCCATTGTTTACTTGTTTGTCTCTGTAATTTCACCGGAGATGGAGGAACGAATGAAAGGCAGAGAGAGTTAAGATTCTAGTTAAGTTTTAGTTAGATTTAAAGAATCGGTTAAGTTTAGAAAACCTTAGAGGACTAACCCATTTTATGGTTTTTGTTTTAGCTCTTTAATTATTATAATCTGAGTGTCGGCGTTCTAGGATTGCCTTTGGCATTCCCAGGACCTTATATCTTATGTGCGTGGCACCTTTACCATGCTGAGAACCCCTGGTTCTCATCCATACGATGTTTGTATTTTTCAAATGCAGGTCGAGAGGCACCTCGCTAGGCGTCTGGAGTTCTCCGCAGCAAAGTGTGCTTTTTGGGATTATCCCTTTGTTCTGTTTCGTTTTATATATATATATATATATATATATATATATATATATATATATATATAAGGAAGGATGGTTATTGGATCATTTACTGATGCTGATCTGGGTCTGATAGACCTAGTATATGTTCTATTTCTTTGATGGAAGGTCTAAATCCCTGCTTCAATGGGATCTTTACTTTTGCACCTCATAGAGGTTTATGGAGAACTAGGGTTGTTTTTATTGGGTGAGATTGGTTTGAAATGGAATCCGGTAGGAAAGATTTTTGGGATAACTTTGTTTGGCGATTCATCCTAAAATTCAGGCTCCATTTGGATAATGTTTGAATTTTTGTTTGTAACTATTCTCTGACCAGCCTTAGTTTCGCAGGCTAAGTTCGGAGCTTAATATTTTGTATCTTGATCCTCTATTCTTACCTTCCATATCTATATATTTGTAGTTTCTTCTTATGCAAGTTACGTTATTTCTGAGCGTTGCGCTTTTATATTTTACAATTTTTGTTTTACCTTTTCTTCAAGGATCCTCGTATATTATATCCTTCTAATTATTATACTATATATATTTTATTTTAGAGGTTGTAGCGCCTCGCCACCTCTGTTTTACATCCTAGGTGTAAAGCTCTGTGTGGTAGGGTGTTACAAAAAGTCCCAAGCCTTGGATGTTTTCAAGTCTTTCAAAGTTGAAGTTGAACTTCAACTTGGGAAGAAAATTAAAGTTGTCAAATCTGATCATGGTGGTGAATACTACGGAAGATATGACAGTTTAGGTGAGCAACGTTTCGGGCCTTTCGCTCTTTTCCTAGAGGAGTGCGGTATTGTTCCGCAATACACCATGTCAGGCAAACCTATCATGAATGGTGTTGCAGAGTGAAGGAACCGAACTTTTAAGAACATAGTGAGAAGTATTATTAGTCATTCTTTCTTGCCTGAATCACTCTGGGGAGAAGCCTTAAAAACCGCAGTGTACATCTTTAATAGGGTGCCAAGTAAAGCAGTTAACAAAACCCTTTATGAAATTTGGACTGAAAAAAGGCCCAGTATAAAGCATTTGCACATTTGGAGATGTCCAGCTGAGGTGCAACCTTATAGGCCGCATGAAAGAAAATTGGACTCAAAAACCATTAGTTGCTACTTTGTTGGTTATGCTAAGCGCTCATGGGGGTACAAGTTTTACAATCCTGCATTAAGGTCTATTTTTGAAATGGGAAATGCGAGATTTCTTGAGAATGTTGAGTTTGGGGGAAGAAAATATTAGGAATGTTACTTTTGATGAGGATTTTGTAACTGACAATGATCATGCCTTTGTGTCTATTATTGTTCAAGATACAGTTATAGTACAAGAGCACAATAAGAATCCTATTGTAGATCCAGTTACAGTACAAGAGAACAATGAAAATATTATTGTTGCTCAAGATACTACTACAGTACAGGAAAATAATGAGAATCCTCCTCAACCCCAACCTATACAGCAAGCTCAACAACCTCAAGAAGTGCCATTAAGAAGATCCAACAGAGAAAGGAGAAGTGTGATTTTGGATGAATATGTAGTCTATCTCCAAGAACATGATGATGACATTGGTTTGACAAAAAATAACCCAATCAAATTTCTTCAAGCCATGCAAAGTTCTAACTCTGAAAAGTGGATCGATGCCATGAAAGAAGAGGTGAAGTCTATGAAAGACAATGATATTTGGGATCTCGTAGAATTACCTGAAGGTGTGAAACCAATTGGTTGTAAATGGATATTTAAAACTAAGAGGGATTCTAAGGGTAATGTCGAGAGATATAAAGCTCGTCTAGTTGCTAAAGGCTATACTCAAAAGGAAGGCATAAGGGACTTTCTCTCCAGTATTATCGAAAGACTCTTTTAGAACCATAATGGCACTAGTAGCTCATTTTGACTTGGAGCTACATCAGATGGATATAAAGACAGCGTTTCTCAATGGTGACATTGATAAAATGGTGTATATGGTACAACCAGAAAATTTTGTATCAAGTGATTCAAAATCTATGGTTTGTAAGTTAAAGGAATTCATCTATGATTTCAAACAAGCTTCCCGTTAATGGTATCATAAGTTTCATCAAGTCATTATCTCATATGATTTTGAGGTAAATATCATAGATGAGTGTGTATACCACAAGTTCAGTGCGAGTAAATACATTTGTTTGGTCTTATATGTTGATGACATTCTACTTGCCAATAACGATATAGGCTTGTTACATGAAACTAAAAAATTTCTATTGAACAAATTTGAAATGAAAGATCTTGGTGATGCCTCTTTTGTATTAGGAATCGAGATACAAAGAGATCACTCTTAAGGTATTCTTGGATTATCACAAAAGAACTATATCGAAAAGATTTTAAGTAGATACGGCATGAAAAGTTATAGACCAATGGACACACCCATAACTAAAGGAGACAAGTTCAGTCTCAAGCAATGCCCTAAAAATAATTTTGAGAGGACAACAATGCATGATAAACCTTATGCATCAGCACTAAAGAGTTTAATGTATGCTCAAGTTTGCACACGTCCCAATATATCATTTATAGTAGGAGTGTTGGGTAGATACTTGAGCAACCCAGGCATGGATCATTGGATAGTTGTTAAACGCGTAATACGTTATCTGAAGAGAATAAAGGATTACATGCTTACTTATCGAAGACCATAAAATTTGGAGATCATTGGGTACTCTGATTCCGATTTTGTGGGATATAGAGATAGTAGACGCTCTACTTCAGGCTATATCTTCAATTTGGCTGGAGGAGCTATTGCATGAAAGTCTAACAAACAGACTCTTGTAGCTTCCTCAACAATGGAGGCAGAATACGTTGCTTGCTTTGAGGCATCCAAACATGGCATATGGTTGCGAAACTTTGTCACTGAGCTTCATATAGTAGATGGCATTAAAAAACTATTGAAGATATTCTGTGATAACAAGTCAGCAATACTATACTCCAACAACAATAAGAGCTTGACAAAATCGAATCATATAAACATCAAGTTCTTAGTTGTTAAGGAGAAAGTTCAAGAAAAACAAATTTTCATAGAGCATATAGGAACAGAGTATATGCTAGCAGACCCATTAAACAAGGGATTGATCCCTAAAGTCTTTCATGAGCACACTGCTCGGATGGGTGTCAATATTTGTGATGCCTTGGGTTAGTGGGAGTTTATTTTATGCTATATGTCTTATGACCGATATTGAATTATTTTCTGCAAAATTAAGTTCATGATTTATTTCATGTTATGTGAAATGTTCATTTTGCAATATTTGTTTTGTGTTTGATCTCAATAAAGTTTAAGATGGACCAGCTGAAAATAGACATGCATGAGATCACTTGACATGTAATTTTCATATTACTCATCCAAATTTGATCTATGTCGTTAAGTATATTAGGATGGTGATTGTCGTGGTTCAATTACCACATTAATGTGATAAAAGCTGTTGTGATTCCATATCTAATATATGAGACAGACCATATTGTTAAAGTAATAAGGAAAATAGTACTCAGATGCGCGCATAAAGTTTATAAGATGTGATTATGTCAAGAAAGAATATATGTATAGTCCAAGTGGGAGATTGTTAGGAAATTATTTAATTTCCTAATTTGTTCGTTGACAATACATATATTAATTATAATCACAAATTATGCTATTTCAAATTAAATGACTTATAATATTTTAATTGTGCAAGTTTGATTAGTTTAGGTCTTACTAATATAAGTAAATATATGATGTGATAAGAATGTATTTAAAATTATATTATTTATTCTATTTTTCTAAAAAAATTTAAAAAAATAAAAAAATTAATATTTTTATGTATTATATATAATATTTTAAATAAATTATATTTTTAAAATATTTTGATGAAAAACTATATTATATAATAATATTTTTAACAAAAGTAGTTAGCTAATAAGTTTTGAATTAAATAAATGATAATGATATTTTGGTTATTGAAATATAAATTATTTTTAATTGTTTTTATATTTTTTAATTATATAAAACATTTAAAATATTTTTTATTAAAATAATTAATTATATACTATTTCTAAATTCATTTCAAGAATACATGTTAAGAATGAGGCTAAAGACACTGACTCGTGATGGACAAAAAAAATTTATTTTTTTATTAGGACATGGTTGGACACAGAAGACATGCGTGTCGGACAAGAGTCGATGAGTATCATGTCCGAAATGTGTCTGACACGCGGACACGACAAATCAGAAAACTATTCGTGTTTCGTAGTGTCAAAAGCTCAAAGAAACTTGTTGAGTCTTAAAGATATCCGTAAGAATGGATATCATATTGAGGCAGCATGAGGATAACAATGGGCTCCTCTATATTATGAGTTGAGTCAAATAAGAAAGTCAAGGAAAATTTGCCTATGCGTTTTTTAGTATATATATTATACTCATTTGCCATAATGAGAAGGATCATTAAAAATTTACAAGAGCATTCATTGAAAAAACATAAGATTCTTCAATCTAATAAGTTATGTTTTATTGCGTGCTCTCAAGAAAAATCGATTATAAGGCCATCACTAGAAAAGATTTATATTTTAGTCATCTGAATTTCTTGAGTGGATTCAAGGTAATATATGTGAACTAATTTTATTCACCATGTGGATCTTTTAGATACTTTATGGTCCTAACAGATGCGTCTTCAAGATGGTCTCATGTGTGCTTATTATCATCTCGTAACTTGGCGTTTGCGAGACTAATTGTGCAAACTACAAAATTAAAAGCACATTTTCTTGTAAATCCAATATAAACAATTCACCTTGATAATACTATTATAAGTGTTGAATATCTGATAACTCATGTTCAAATACAAAATGGGCTAGCTAAATCACTAATTAAATGCATCCAGTTGATTATTACACCCTTACTTATGAGAATAAATCTCTTAATTTCTGCTTGGGCATATTATTTTACATATTGCAGCACTTATTCGTTTAACACCAACAAGTTACCACAAATTCTCTTCTTTACAGTTGGCTTTTGGCCAATAGCAAAATATATCCCATTTGAGAATATTTGGTTGTGCGATATATGTTATAATTGCTCCACATAATCACACCAAAACGGGATCCCAAAGAAAATTAGAAATATATGTTGGATATGATTCTCCTTCCATTGTAAGGCATCTAGAGATACAAACAGAAGATGTATTTAAAGCCTGATTTACAAATTGTCACTTTAATGAGACAATATTTTTAACATTAGAGGAGAGAATAAATAGCTAGTAAAAGAGATAAACCGAGGATATAACAAGCTACAACTTTACAAGGACAATTTGGAAAGATTTAGTTCCACCAAGAGTTGAACTGTTTGTCTGGTTTGTATTGACTGGTAGGGTCAATACGAAGGAGAGGCTGAGTTGGTTGGGAGTTATCCACCAGGAAGATGTTGTATGTGTGTTTTGTAACAAGAGTATTGAATATGGTCACCACTTGTTCCTTGGTTGTGATTTTTCTTGGCAGATTTGGTGTGCTTGGTTATCATTTGTTGGAAGACAATGGTCATACCCGGGGACGTTGAAGGAACATTTTATAAGTTGGACTGAGATATCAGCTAGCAAGGAGGAGCGCAAGAGGTGGTTGATGGGTTTTTGTGCGATTATCTGAAACATCTGGCTAGAAAGGAACAGAAGAATTTTTCAGAATAAAGGAAAAAGGGTTGTTGAGATTATCCATATGTCCTTCATGAACTATAAGGAGTGGTTAAGTGTAGATCCTTTTTGTTGTTGATGGCAATGCCGGAGATGAAAATGGGATAAATGTTAGTGTTACTTGGAGTTGGGTAGCTTGCTTTATGGTTTACTCTGGTTCTTTTTGTTATTTTTTGCTCCACTTGATGTGTTGAGCTCCTTTCTTTCAAAAAAAAAAAAGAGCTAAACTGAAATGCATCATTATTAATACATTTGGATCGTCAATCAAGGTGTGAAACCTATTAGATATAAATGAATATTTGTGAAAAACCAAAATGAGCATAATGAAATTTTACTACAAAGTTCGAGTTATAGCATAAAATTTCTCACAAACACCTGGTATAGACTATGAGAAGACATACTCTCCTGTAGTAGATCCAACTACCTTGAGATATTTAACTAGCTTATGAGCATATAATAAGCTAAATATGCATCTAATGAATATGATCACGACCTATCTATATGAGTCATTAGATCGTGATATCTATATGGGAGTCTCTAAAGAAGTAAAGATATTTGAATCATTCAAAGAGAGTTCTCAAGGATTAATATACTCAGTTAGACTGAAGCGATAATTATATAGTATAAAGTAATGTGGACGGATGTGGTACAACCATCTTACAGACTATTTGATAAAAAAGGAGTTCAAAAATAATAATATTTGTCCATGAGTGTATATTCTGAATTCATTATAATTGTTGTGTATGTTGATGATTGGATCTCTTGAAGAGATTCCTATAATCATAAATGCTCTAAAAGAAGAGTTTGAGATGTCAGATCTTAGAAAAAACCAAATTTTGTCTCGGTCTACAAATCAAATATGTAACAAAAGTGATATTTGTTCATCAAGACTTACACAAAAAAAAATTCTAAAGGAATTTTATTTTGCACATAATACATAAATTTTTGCTGCAAATATATTTTTTTAGTTGGGTGAGTCAATATTCTGAGTATCTAGTCTTCCAAAAATTTGTTGTTTCTATACTATACACCAAAATTTTTGTACTGTACACCAAAATTCATGTATTCTACGTATTTCATTGGTATAATATATAGATTTTTGTACATAGTACACAAATTTTGCACATAGTATACAATTTTTTCTGCGAATATATTTTATTAATTAGGTGAGTCAATATTTTGGGTATGTAGTTTTCTAAAAATTTGTGCTGCACATCAAAATTTGTGCTATGCACTTGAATTTTTGTATTATACAAAAAAAATTATGCGTTGTCCGTATTTCATAATTAGTATAGTATATAAATACTGCGAATGTATTTTATTATTTAGGTGCTATGCATATTTTATTGGTTAAGAGAAAATGAAAACGACGAAGACGATGATGATAATAATAATAATAGAGGATGAAGAGGGAAAAAAAGAAAAAAAATTTAACAATATCAACAAGACGAAGACGATGATGATAATAATAAAAGAAAATGACGAAGGAAAAAAAGAGAAGAAATTGAACATTAACAAAAGATGAGGACATTAAAAAAAGAAAGCGCAAAAGAAGATGATGACGATGATAACAATAATAAAAGAAGAAGAAACGTGCCCACCTATGTCGCATTTGGTTAAAAACTTGGTTCGAAATATGCATGGACGCCTAGCATTTCTGAATGTCAATATACTTGACTATAACACATTCTGAACTCAATTAACATTTTTTAACCACTGACAATGGCCAGAAAAAATAATTTCTGAAATTAGTTTAGATAATTTCAAGAGTATATAATTAAAACTTGTTTTAAAAGAACTCATGAAGCTTTCTTTCGTTATATCTTAGTTTATATTCTACGTCTATATTAGTCCACTGTAGAATCTATCATAGTTTAGTATCTTTGTAGTTAAGATTTTGCAATCCAATCCAAAATTCCGGCTTATTGAAAGATTGTCGGCGCAAGGTCTTGCCCAAATGGTACTATTCATTATGCAACACGCATGAAGATCGCAACATAATACCAATCACCTGTAATATTCATTCTTCATCATTGTTGCTTTGGATCGAAATTGCTAAGTGATAACTAATTTAGTAACTGCGGAAGAAACCGTATGTACTTTGAAAACTACCAAAAGGAATTTCCATTGAAAATATACGACTGTACAGCATATTAACATGTTGTGAACTTTCAAAAAGAAAAAAAAATGTCAACCCCCTGTACCACTCAATTCTATTTAATAGAGTTCCTAACCTAAAATGTAATACACAGTATTTTCTCCCCAATCAATACCCCAAGAGAAAAACTTAACCAAATCCAAATCCCTCATTTGCTTCATGTATCGCAAGCAATAACCTCTCTTCCAAATGTTCTTTAGATGGATACTCTGGCAGATCTAGTTGATTAAAACTGCACCAAGAAAGTATACGCGTTACTTGAACTCACAGATAATGATCAATCAAGTGAAAGAGTATGGCATTTAACTTCAAAAATAGCAGTTAACATAGATAGGGGGAAAAGATTTACCATGTGTGAGCAGAAGGTAGGTGATCTGGGCTTCCATATGCTTTGTGTATTTGAAACTTCTGAGAGCCTGATATTCCTTGGAGAGCGCTGAAGCCTTCCAAAGGCACCTGAACCATTGGTAGCTAAAATGAGATTCCAAAACTACTGCAAAAATCATTTACTTGTCATAGACTAGGACACAACCAAAAGGAAATGAATATTTGACCAGCTTAAATTCACCGGACCAAAATGGCCTTGTTCCCCACACAATCGGGATTTCTAAAGGATGACAGATACTCTACTGCAGTTACAAATTATGTAAGAACTACTCTCAACAAAAATGTAGTGGGGGGAAAAAAATCTTAAATCATGAACTAAGCTTAACAGAATGTAGCTACTAGCTAGAATTCTCCTCTAAAATTTAATTAACATCTCAGTGGCTTCAAACCTCTGGTAGCAACATACCTTGGATGTTCCTGTCACAAACTGCAACAGCCTAGCCTTGTCTTCCTTGCTGAAACCTTGAACAACCTCCCAAAACCATTGGATAATTGGCGATGCAGCACTATAGCCAGAATAGTCTGTGTTGGCTCTCAAGTCATCCACTGAAATAAAAAGCAAAACTATTTGTTAAATTTTCCCTTCAATAATCAATCATCCAATTATATGAGGAGGAGGAGGAGGAGGAGGAGGAGGAGGAGAGGGGGGGGGGGGGGAATATAATAGACGACTCACAGTCAATATCAGGAAGTCCACTGATCAATAATTCCAGCTCTTTGTCATTGAATATAGATATCAACTCCTTGGGAATTAATTCATAAAATCCTTCCAAAAAAGCATTTATTTGAGGTCGAATAGCAGTTGTCAATCGATGCTCAGCAACCAGATCAACATATTGATGCTTGTTCTCCTCAGTAACTTTGATATTCCGTCCACCAGGAATCAACTCATAGTCACTCACCTAGTCATGTTCATCATGATTAGAATAACTCCCAATCCAATGCACCATCTCAAAAAAGTTTAAAAGAAAAGAAAATACCTGTGTCCGTTCATACAAGATCAATTTTTCTTCATCAGCATCAATGCTGAAAGTAAGATCCAGATCATCGCTGATATAATTCTGCAATCAGATCACAAACACAAGATATTTGTCAGAGACATTCACAATGACTGACATCGGTGAGAACATTGATGTGAACAATAATAATAAACTCGCCTCAAGCATCCATTTCAAATTTTTGAAATAGTCGGGATCAATGGCTTCAATATCATGATATGTAACTTTGACACCAAGCATGTGCTTGTAGAATGACCGAGTAAAATGCACATCCAAGAGCTGGCCATCAAATAATGCTTTTCCAACCTGGATAAGGCAGAATGGAGTAAGAAAGGATAGGATGACTTGCATCAAAGGGAAGTCAATATGCACTTGAAGAAATACTAACCACCCTGCCAACGAATTTGAAATAAGATAAATGTTCTGTTTGGTAAACAGAGTTTGGGTTTGGCTGAAATGTTGATTCATTGCCCACTGTGGTGAAAAGCAATGCTCCTCTGTCAAAAATAACTCTGGACAACAATTGATACCATTCCCTTGTAAGCCCACCGGCATCAATGCCTTCCTCTCCTTGGAAATGAACAGTCAATCTTCCCTTTAAATCATGAGTCGACCGCATGCGAAGCTGGTTATAAGAATCTTCTAGAACATATGCCCTTCTTACTGAAATTCTTAAAGGACTGTGGTGGTCATGCTGATGCTTAATCTTTGATCGGAAATGGGACCGTTTGTTGTCAAAATCGATAAATCTTGGTACCTTCAGCATGAGCGAGAAAGATTTTTCAAGTAAGCCAGGATTTTGCCTTATAAAAGCATTTAGTAGTTTCCTATGCTTTTCTGAGAACCTGACAAAAGCTGCATGTTTCTCATCTGCTTTCACAGCTGGCCCAGATGCCTTCTGCTGCGTGGCAGATGTGCTAGCATACTCAACATCAGAAATAACCGGAATCGTTGAGTCATTACCGGCATCAGGCTGTGCAGGATGCAACTTCTCACAAACAACAAAGAAAGATTCTATGTAAGGCAAGATATTTTGAGAGCCCGCAGGAAGCGGAGGCATCACACCAGATGGTTTAGACACGGATGGTCTAGAAGGGGTGAAAAAGTCGGATGCAGAATCTGAGTATGATTCTATCTTGCTTATACAACAGCTTAGCTCTTGCCATAAAGGCTCTAATGCTGAATTAATCTCCCAAACCTCAGAAAGGGCAGAGGATGAAACCCTATCAATCTCTTTCTCAGTCAACGAAGTTACAAGGGAACTCAAGGCTTGCAGAACTCTCAAAATAGCAGCTCCATCAGAAGAAGATGTACTAAGAAGAGCTTTCAATGCTTCACTGAATAGACGTAGTTCGTCCATTGCGGATGAAGTCAACTTTTTAACTGCTTCTGACAGCTGCGTGACAAATAGCTGACAGTGAGTAGGAGCAATCGCCACCAATTTCTTCATTACATCAGCAACTGATGTGTATGCATTATCCGACAACCTGGGAGAAATAGATAAAATATCTTAGTTCATCAATCAAAATGTTACACAATAACAAGAAATTAATCTGGTCAAGTGATGACTGGTATGAACTGCATCATTGCTACAAAGGTATGCACAAGACGACCTACAAAACTAAGTGGATTAAAAAATTAGATGAGAGCAGGATATTTCATCACCCCTACACCTTGACCTAAGCTGGGATCTCCCAGTGAGTGTGATGATACTAGGTACACAAAACCTAAGCATACTGACAAGACCCCTGGAGTAGAAATGACACAGAAAGAACATTAGGTGCATAAATATACCCTTCTTGTGCAAGCAATGAGCACAGTAGCCGGAGTTCTTCTTGTGGCAGATTACTCAATACTCTCTGGGACTCACTTTCTGCACTATTACTGGAAGTAGTGGGTTTGGCAGAATCTTCAACTTTATTGGATGCATCAACCCCTGAGGACATAACACCAGAATCAGTATTTACATCTGTCTCTACTGCAGAAATCTGTGGAGCTGCAGGAAGCTTGGATGTAGGGATCAGGGATTTGTCAGTTGAACTCGGCTTGCCTCCAGCACTATCAACGATAACATCCAGTAAACGTAACAGCTGAGAACACAGCAAATCATGTCAGCATTGTCAACAGGAGCATGAGACTGAATTGAGTGTCAAATATAGCAAAAAAACATCACCTGCTCAAGGTGAGCTATACTCCTTAAATAAAGTGGTTGGTTCAAGAGACGCAAAAGCATTGCAATAGATACGTAACCTTCATTACTTTTATCTACATCTTCCACAACCATCACAGCCTTCCCACGTGCGTCACTTGCATTATCTTGTTCTTTAATTGCAGGATAAGGCAGCCGTAGCTGAAGCAAACTTTTTGCCACATATGGATGATTTCGAGCAAGATGAGTGAGTGTTTCAAGTATTCGCCGAGACAGCAATGGGGGAACTCCTATGAAACCAAACAATATTGAAGACATCATTAGATGCATTAACTATGAAAAATGTTCAGAATAGATGTATTGGCAACATGAAAATTGTTTCAGTTACAGCTTAATTAGAAAGATTCATAATAATGAGCACCCACAAGAAATGACTGTTACAGGATGAAAATAATGGATATTACTAAAAAGAAGCAACTACTAACAAGATTATCAAGCATTCTTACCATCAAAAGATTGAGGACGAGAGTACATTACATTGCTATGACAACCATATAATCTATATGGTGGCTCAACGGCACTAAAATAATTAGCAGGCCTCTTAACATCAAGCATTAGAATGTCCATCAGAATTTGGACAAGAGAGGTTCTTGTTTCGCAATGGGCACAAAGATTTAAAAGAAGCTTCTGTAGTTGACCTTTATAGAGTGGCTGCAAAAGTCAAAACATGTTACGCATGAGGCAATTAAGAAGGAATGCTTTGAGGGGTATCTTCCTATCAAACATTAATACCTGGACTATACGGAACAAACGAATCATGGCATGCAAAGCTTCCGTATCAACTAGTGGTACTCCATCAGCTTCAACAACCTTAGCACCACTGGACCGGCGTGATGAGGTGTTTCCACCAACGCCGTCCGGACCAGAGCCAATACCTTCACGTCTAGAAGTCTCACCTCTACGACTTCTTGGATACATGCCAAACAGGGTACGACTATAACGGTGTGCGTACCTCTCACGCAACATATTTGCCTCCGCAACAAGAGCAGGTGTAAGATTGGCAAGAATAGTATCAGGAGAAGTTAACAGAACCTGAAGAAAACACAAGAAAATTTTAGAAACAACCTCACTTATATATAAAGAGGTTGATAAATGAACTTGCCTCTTCTCGTAAATCAGAAGGGAATGTTGCAATTATCGAGACCGTGTCCATTTCTACAGGTTGGCCTTCCAATTCCTGAGATTGATGCATCCTCTGTGCTTGCTGTTGAGCTAGAACCTCTGCTCGAATATCTGCAGGAAGAGCTGCAAGAAACTCTGGATCGATATCCCCATTGTTTTGAGGCTCAGGATTTGATGTTTGTGCCACTTGACCTTGCTGAGCTGATAGGACTTCAGCGCGCAGCTCCTCGGGAAGAGCATCCAGAAAAGCAGGATCTATTGCACCTGAGCCAGCATCACTATTGACCTGCTGCTCTGATGATGGACCTTCTTGGTCTGCATCTCGACTAGAATTTTCAGAGACTTCAGTAACACTATGAAGGGATGCATCTCTACCACCTGCAGGAGATGAATGACTCAAAGGCATATTTGCTCTTCTTGTGCGCACAACCTGTGAATCTCCAACTATTCGATCAGCAGAAACCTGCCTTTCTCCACCATCGTCATGGCCATCAGCACTTCCAATCTCAACATCTAGACTGCGAAGGCTTTCACCAAAAGTTGCCCCACTACCACTACTCTCTTGGCTCCCAGCTTCAACATCCCTCACAGGTCCCTCATTATGCTCAAATTGCATCTCAACTGCTTGTGACTGAGTGCCAGATGCATTTTCTTGCTGAGATGCAGTTCCTACAGGTCTGGTATCAGCATTGCTGCTGTCATCATTTGTTGAAGGAGCTAAAGTAACAACTTCCTGAATTGCATTACTTTCAACAGGGACATTTGTTGGTGCACCTCCTGAATCTTGTGCATGGCTGACTTCAACTTTACTAGGAGCACCTCCTCCTTCAGTTCTGTTCTTATTGGATGACTTTTCAGGGCTAGGACGCCTTAATTGAGAGACAAGCAAATCCTCAAGGCCAGGTGGAACAACCCCAGTACTTGAACCACCACTCTGCTGGTTACCGTCAGTCCACAAGTTCAACCGCTGTCCATTGCGGCCACTCCTCAGTGATCGAAATATATTATCCAACCCTGTTGAGTTGTTCTCCATTAAATTATCTGTAAGTTTTAACAAAATACCAAACAATCTAAGGTGTTATTTTAAAACATCAAAAGCCTCTTTTACGGAACATAGTATGAACAAAGTAAAAATAGCTACTGGAATATAAATACACACAAACAGAAAATTAACTAGTTCTTAATAATAGATTTATGAATAAATCAACCTGATTGCCCTGTCGATGGATGGAATGCAGTATGTTCAACTAAAAGCGGATGGCGAGAAGGCGTTCCAGCATCACCAGTTCTACCCAAAAGACTGTAAATTGAAGTTGTCCTTCCCCGTCTAGATCCGAAAACTTCAACTGGCATCACATGAAAAGCTTCATTTGGAAAATTATTCTCCCTGCCAAATACTTCAATATGATCAAAAACATTAATTCCATTAATACTCTCATCAAGTCGCAGTATAACACCATCCTCATCTTCCTCATCCTCTTCATCCTCCTCCTCCATCACTTCATCATCAAACTCATCATCGTCAATCTCATGATCATCTTGGTCTGTATCAGGATGTGGCAAGTGATGTACTTCATCTTCCATATCGTTATGTTCCTCATCATCTTCCTCATCTTCATCTGCATCCTCACCATCATCTCCAGACATTTCATCATCCTCATCATCTTCATCAATATTTTCTTGACCATGAGTTTGAGTTTCAAATCGTAACCCTGCATTTTCCAATCCATTCTCAAGACCTCTTGCATCTTCAGCATTGTCATGCATGTAATCATCCTCATTAGTAGGAGCATAGCTTTCGTCAAGATCTTGATCATGTTCCATATCATCAGTAACAGCTTCAGACCCACCATAAGACTGAATTGCATTGTAAGACCCACGGTCACATCCTTGAAGGGAATCACTATTGGCTTGAGATGTCATTTCCATGGACTGAGGCATCTCACCAGTATTATCCTCTCTTCCAGGTTGATTAAGATCAGAAGGTTTTGTAGTACCATCACCCTTCCCCGTATTAGAATCAACTGACTGTACATGTTCCTTGGAGACCAACTCAAGAGCTTTAATAATGCCAGTGGCAACTTTGGATGAATCAGCATGGTCCAAGTCCAAAACTTGAAGAGTTCGAGTGAGTGACTTAACTAGACCAGCATCAATAAAAGTGGCAGAGGCCTCCGCTGAGATGCATGAACCAGAAGGTGTTCGAGAAGCCAAAACATCATTAAGTAGATCCATAAAAACCTGAATTTCATTGCCTGGTGGCTTAACACCATTACATGACTCAACAAATTCGTTGATGATACAACTAATCTCACTAAATACCCTCTTTCTTGCCTCTGCAGAACGAGCACAGGCAGCCACCAAAAACTGGTTTGCCCTGGTGGCCAGTTTCTGTCTCCAATCACCATCAACTTTATTATCCTTCTTGGAATTTCGAGAGTGTGGAAGAAAATTGTGAAGAATATGATGGAATATTCCACCGATGCTTAAACCAGCAGGACTCTTTTGATAACTGCCCCTAATGGTGCTCATCTCAGCATCCCGTCGAAGTAGAACATGAACAGATGATGAATACATCAATAATATCTCTGTTAAAAGCTTCAGAATAAAGACAACTTTAGCAAGTGATGCAGAAGCTTCCTGACTACTGGTTTCATTCGCCTCAGATATGGTAGCAACAGCTTTTCCTTTTCCCTTGCCTGTAGAGACATCGATGTCCATGTCACTTGAGGTTGAAGGCACAAGATGTACATTTGGGGCAATGTCATCCTTTCTCGGAGGAACAAAAGTGCATACAGAATCAAGAAGTTGTTCTACCACATTAATAAAACTTTGAGGAGGCTTTTTATGACTTTTTACACTCTTAGAATTGGAGTCATGAATTTTGCCATGGCCAGAAGCTGCTGTGTTTGAATATCCCAAACCAACCTTCCCATCACTATTCTGCACTTTGTCTTTTTCCAATGATTTATCCTTCTCTTTTTCTTTCTCCTTAATTTTGTCTTTATCCCGATCCTTCAACAGAACAACATACGGTCTTTCACCTACCATTTCCACTTGGCACACAGATTTTGCAGCTTGCATGAAAATTGCTGGGTCTCGGGAAATTACAGAAGATAAGTTTGAAAGGAAATTGCGAGGATTGGCCCTTCCATTTGGATGCCGGTTAGATGCAACTACAAGACTATGTTTTATCTCAGATTCCATTGCTTGCTGAAGTGTTTGGGGATCCTCAAGTACATGGCGCACAATACTAGCAGCAACATTATCAAATCCAGGGAAGAGGCTACTTGTTGGCAGAGAAAGAAGTAAACTTAAACCACCAGCATCTAAAAAGGTAAGAGCTACAGAATGATTCCTTGTAAGATTGGAACAAAGCAGTAGAACGGAATGCATGGTGTCTGAGGGAAGTTGGTTCTTCATACAACTGCAAGCAACCTCAACAAGTCTCTTCTGCTCATTTATATCTGCATACTTTGTAGAGAGTCCCAATGCAGACTGCAACTTGTTTTGCCTATCTTCATCGATGGTAAGTGATGTCTGCTGGTTATTCACAGCATCCTTCTTCAACTGCTCAGTAATGTCAGAATTCAACTTCTGATCCAGTTGCAACAACCTGTCTAATGCTAGAAAACCAGCTGTAACCCATTTTGGCACCTGCTTTTTGTCCGTACTGTCAAGACTAGATTCCCACTGGCAGAGTAAATCTGAGGCAATTTTTATCAAACCACTCTTCGAAGCAGCTTCCCGAGCCACAGCATCTTCATTAAGAATTAAAGCAAGAACATGAAAAAGAGCTGCCAGCATGGTGTTATTTCCGTTACTAGAAACCAAGCCACATTCCTTGATCCGGTCAACAATAAAAGTGATGACATCAGATCTAGATTTACCATCATCCTGAGAACATATCATGACAAACAAGTCACGAACAGGAAAAGCAAGCGGCTCCTTCAAAAGCAGTTTTGCACAAGTAGACAATAACTCATCAACAGGAGGAAGTTGGACAGTCTCTTCCTCAAGCTGTTGAGAATTGTCATGTCCTGCAGCATCCTTTGTTTCGGATTCCGAGTTTCCAAGGGACATGGCAAGTGCACGGGCAAGTTCATCATCTTCTTGTGTCTCCTCCTGATGGGTGAACAACCACTCCATAGCCAACTCCACACTATTTGACCCAACTTGCCTCAAAGCTTCCTCAGCTCTAGATCTAGAAAAGCCCATCTCCACAATGGTTGAAATGGTTGCTTCATTAGGAGGCGGTCCGGTAACACGAGCACTCCCACTGTTATTTACATTTTTTACTTCAACGCCTGAATATACATGCCGAATGATAGAGATAATGGTTGCAATAAATTCATGACTACAATCGACAAACTGGGGATGAGTCCAAACAGGAAGCACGGTCTTTAACACTGTTGACTGGAGGACCTTAACAAAAGTCTCAGCATCACGTGGGAAAGGTGCATCACCATTTGTAAGAGGCTGTGCAAGCAAATGCTTTGTGAAGGATGATAATACATAAGAGGAGGTCACAAGATGGTCCATCAATTTACCATAACTTGCTAAAGAACCATAAATCCACGAATTATCAGTGTCTTCCTTGTCATCTTGCTTTGCATTTGCATCATCAGTATCCATAGGCGAGGCAGGGGTCCTATTAACTGTAAAAAGCAGCTGACTGGTAGCTTCAAATGTGGTCAACACAGATTGAATAACTCCGCGTCCATACAAGCAATTCAGAAGAACAGGATTGCATGATTCAGGCCTCTCCATCAGAAAAGTATCCAAAAATTCTATCACTTTCCCCAAATACCGACACTTGGTAGATATGGAGGCTTCGGTTCCCGAAATATTTCCATGGCCACCAAAATTCATGTGATCGAGAGCAATAGATGCAAAAGTAGAAGCCACTGACTTTGAAGCTGGGCTTACACTCACAATATCATCACGTCGACGCGAAGGTAGCAGCATTACTTTTCCTAGCTCCTGGAACAAATGGGTAATATGAAATGAAAGTGATTTAACCATGTCACAACAGGTGTTATAATATGGCCTCTGCTTGTCAGATTCCTTCTTGTTAGTAGTCCCAGAATTATCATCTGAATGATGCAACTGATTAGAAGAAGTTGACCGCATGCTTGAAGGCCCAACAGAAATTGATCTGTGTTGAGAACCAGGGGAACGACCCAAATCTCGATACAGGTTTATGAGGTCAAAAAATTGGGATTCAATACTCCATCCTGATGTCCTCCTTCTCAGTAATGGATCAAGAAACTGTCTGAAAGAATTGAATCGTTGCTCTTCAGTTTCATTTGCATCTGCCTCTGTTTGTTGTGACCCAGAAGAACAAGCACCATCTTCCTCAGTCTCAGTCTTTGTATTCTCAAGCAGGGCAATTTGCCACAGAACTTCACGGTGCACATGTCCAATATCTTCCAGAACATCCTTACTTCCATTTCCGAATTCAGTAAGCAATGCAGTCACCCAACGATTGTCTTTTGATGCAGCAAGAAAGAGAAGAAACTCAACAAGGAAGAGTGAGGAAAAGATGCCATTATCGGGTGTTATCCTTGGATCCAGCAACAAAGGTTCAGAAGCTGCACCAAACCCAGCTAGTGCTTTCTTCATGTGTTCTCTAAGGGAGGAACAAAAGGCACGTGCAAGAGGAGAAGAATGATGTTGAGCAAACCCCTTAAAAACCATGGTGCTATGTAAAGCAATAGACATGCCATCTGAAGATTGTGCAATGGTGGGTCGCAATAACAACTTCAATAGAGCATCAATTCCTGATTTTTCCACAAATAACCGGCATGTTTCAGAATTTTCCATAGTCCTGTGAACCAGTACCATCAAATGAAAAACACACAGCTGAATAAACTGCTCATCACTTATTCCTTCAGCGGCTGAATCTTCTTCTGTGCCAACAAGGCAACAATGGCCTTCATTTTCTTTGGCTTCTGAATCCGTCTCCATTGCAGTATCATCATTAGCTTTTCTTGAAGGTCCTGCACCATTTCCCTCTCCAAGTGATGCAATCTTATGAATGATTTCAATGATAATGTCAACACCAGCACTTCTCAATGAAGATACATGACGGAGAAGTTCCTCAATAGAATTTGCCAGCGGAACAATAGCCTCATTCATGGCCAAGACATACTTTTTACTAGTGAAAATGTCAACAAGGAATCGCAAAGATGAAGATTCTCTCGCAGCTTCTAATCCTTTAGCATTAAGACAAATGGCCCCAAGACCATTTGGGATGCATGTCAAAGCCTTTGATGAAGGAAGTATTCCAGATCTAATTGATGACAAAAATGCATCAGGTAGACCCATTTCATGAAGAGCAGAAAAACATGTTGGATCTTTGTGTATTATTTCGCTCATAACAGTTACAGCTGAATAATAAATGTCACCCCCAAACTTATCTACATTCCCAAATATCAAAACCAGAGTTGCAGGTAGTGAGCTGTCCTGAGAATGTTGGGATCTAGTAGAGTTCACAGGTGCATATGTTGCAGAACCAAGTGCCTTGAGGGAGACCTTTATGAGCCGTTTCTGGGCATACAATTGATCAGCGTTATGTCTGGAGCTTTCACCAGTGAGCATCATATCATCACCATTTTCTCCAACCAAACCAATGACCCTCTGTACCTCCTTCTGTAATCTTTGAGCCAATAACTCAATACCACCCAACTCTTTAAACAAAGATACAGCTGAGCCACTATAATCCATAAGCTTCTGAAGGGTTTTCACAGCAAAACAGACTAGATGAATATGTGAGGGATCAGAATCCTCCAGCAAAGGCAAGAAAGTAGGTACCATGCCTGAACCCCTAACATTACTCCCAGAAGTTGAGGTTGAAACAACATGTAGAAGATAGAATTGGAGAAGTGCCTCAACAAAGGCAAGGGAAGATGGATCATTAGAACTCTTCAATTGCAAAATAGCCCTCTGGAGCACATTCAGCAGTATCATTCTGTTCCCACCAGCAAAACTGATACTAGATCCACTGAGAATCCGAGCTCGTTCATGTGATGATGTATAGGCAGCTAACTGAGCTCCTAACGCAAGCATTGCAAGTGTTCTAATAGATCCAGATATAGTTTCCTCAGATCGTACAATTCTGATCAATTCATTTGTATATTCTGGTTCATTAGCAAAAAAGGACACAAGCTCATCATGAGCATCTCCAGATTGAACTAACACAATGAAAGACAGTAGGCAGATCCTGCTGTAAAGCCTGCATATTCTAGGAGATCGAAAAGCCCGAGCATATCTAATTCTAGTGAGCAATGAAAATCTAAGCTCTGCAGGAACATTATATTGTTCAATGTGTTGCTTCATCAGAGATAAATCATCTTCTTTGCACAAGTGTAAATCTGGCTTGTGTATAACTCTCAATGCAGGGGGAGATGGATCTTCACTGTCTTCCTTGCTTGGAACACTGGGTCCATGCAATTCAAAATAAAGTGTAGAACCTATGCGGTAATTGGCTTGGTTAGAGCCACTCTCCACATCAGAAGGAAACAAGGACAGTGCCTCATCTTGAGCTTTCTCATTTGCCGTAACACAAGAGTACAACCCCAGGCCCTCCTCCTTGCTTCCCCATCCCTGTGCTAGGGACAATAGATAGCTGTTCACCGAACCACAGCCAACCATCTTTGCACTTCCATGCAGCTTCGAGGGATTTATTTTTACAAAAGCAGAAAGAGTTTCTAACGCAGCAATAAGAATCTCAGGATCTGTTGATGCTAGTAAAAGCTTGAAATGCTGAAAGAGAAAAGAGAAAATATTAGATTTTAGAAGGGCAAATTTTTCTGATAAAGTATGAACCACTACACTATGAGACAGGGGAAGGAAACAATGAGAATATATTTAATTAAAAACAGATACAGGCATAATTTCTGCAACTAACCTCTAAACCATCAAATGAACTCTTGTTTGGACAATTCTCTAGAATTATCTGCATTACGCGTAATATTTGCAGAATTGCATGTTTTGGTAATGCGCTGTCATCTTCTAGATTACCTGACAGCGTCAGGTCATTTCTACATGACAAATATGTCTTGAAGTATGTATCAAAATGAAGTAGCATCGGTCTCCAATGATGAAAGTTCCCCTGGATGAAAAACAGCATATATATAAGAGATTGGAAGAAAAGGGGACAAGAACAAAACATAGTTAATGCAGCAAAGCTATTCCAGGATTACCTTGTTGTACTCCCACCGAAAACCTGAGAGCGGTATAGCTATATCTTGTAATGGGCATTGGATGACCTTGTCAATGAATGCTTTTACCTTTGGGGGCTGAAACCAATCAATCACAACTTTAGATGATGTTACATGGGTAAGGATAAAAATGACAACACGTGTATGCATAGAGTTATACATGTCATTCCAACTATGAATATGCACCCGAATCCATCCAAGAATGCAAGCAAATCTAAACATACTTATTCATGTATGTATGTTGTCTGTTATAATCAATTTTGACAAAGGAACAACAGTATTGACAAACTTCTATTTTAATTAAAAGAATAAATAAATAAATAACTCATCACATACCAAAACCCTATCAACAATTTTTCACACACATGCAAATAGAGCACCAAAATTTAAATGGACCACCTAAATACCTTGTCACTAAAAACAGACACTGCCACTAAAAAAAGTGCATGCAATAAGAGAAGTAAACAACTCTCAACTCCCTCCTTTTATTTTCTCCGCCTCATTATGCTACAGTTCTCTTTACTCTAAATAATGAACGTCATTTACGAAACATTTTTCTTTTTCTTTAATAAAAATTTAGTACAAGTATGGTTTTACCGTATTTTGTAGGAAGTAGGAATAGCAAATTGTTTTCTATGAACACATATATGACAAAATGCATTTCATTAAAAGTTTGCATCTCTCTACATCTTACATTATACAATACATACTGTGACAACTGTTACCAAAATCTAAGATTCAAAGTATATAACATGAAATAATACCCTAAAATGCATGAGATGCACATACATAAAACAGAGAAATGCATTTCATATTCATCGATTTAAAAGACACTCATGAAAATAAGGACAGCTGAGCCTAATCAATAGTATTCAACCATTCTATGATTGCCAATTTGTGGCAAAAGAAATAATACATCAAAGCCGAAGCAGTATCAATGATTAATTACTAACAATAATGAAAGTATATGTTTAAGAAAGTCGTTACCATAAGGCAAAGATCATATAATGATTACACTGTCACTAGCGAATAGCTAATAAAATTGGCAGCTGGTAAATTCCAGAAATAAAATGGATCCTAATTGAATTTCAAGGAAACATACTTATAAAATCACCATTTATTACAATTAATTTTTCCAATATTGTAATTTACAGTACACCAGCTTTCACTAACCATAAGAAATGGAAGCTACTATGCTTCAGTTATCTGCTTTGTATAGTAATTACCTCATAGTTATACTATATCTACTATCTACTATATATAATGGGGATTGGGGTGAGGTTTGGTGCACAATTTTTGTTCATAAAATATCCTTCATCATGTATATCCATAAAATATATATTTTTAATATATTTTTTATTTCTAAAAATTGAACCCAAGACCTCTTAGCTAGAGTGCAGGATTCATGTTGACCAATCTCACATTTATTAATATTATACATATTTAATAAATAAAACGGTGGACGAAAAAGCACATGTGCCTATTAATACACTAGTCTACTAAAATGAGAATTGAGAGTTTTGGTGCACAAATTCTTTTTTCCCCCCAAAAGATATCCTTATTCATATATGTATTCATAGAACACATTTTGCTATTCCTAAGAACTGTTAACAAGAGAACAAAATCCTTACCATATCAACTGATCCCATATTTTTTATTGTTGCACACATTTAATTAATTTAATAAAATAGTGAATTAATAGACACAAAACATGCCTATTAATCCCACTAGTACAGTAGTACACTAGTACAATGTTATGGAATAAGCAAAAACAATTCAAATTTTTGAAATGTTAAATACACCCCAAAATAATATATACGAAGCATTGGTAATTAGTTCAGGTTAACCCTCATTCAGTCAATTCAGTCAATCTGTGACCAAACTCAGGTAACTCAATTTGTTGTACCAAACACCACAAAAATATACACTACAAGAAATGGCTAGTGCTACAATCAACAAACTAAACCACATGCTTGATTTGACAAAGCAGCGTTTCCCGGCTGCCAATCTCATGACAAGCCAGTAAATCATTTTGGCAATTGTATAAACCATTGTCAATTATAAATATGTATCTTCATCAAAATGAAATAGCATTTTTGAAGAAGCTACAAACCTTGCCTTCTCACCAAAGGAAAGAACAAGTCAATTTATTCCTGAACAAGCAAGCCACATTTTCCCCCAAAGATAATCCAAATGATTCATTATTTTTACTGGCCATGTCAATTACCATGATGCCGCATATTCATTTATTTAACATCACAAGCAAAGCACTCAGGAACCTTGCTTTAAAATAAAATTAAAAAAAAAAATTACCAGAGAAGAAGAAAGAAATGAAGGGCATGAGAATTTTCAGGGTGACAACAGACAAGTACTTTTGTCAAATGCAAATAACAAGAGAACGCAAATAACAACATATTCTAAGACCTCTTAACAAAAGAGTCCTCCAACAGTTAAACACAAATAAAGAAAACAACTGAAAGACATCTAGACACACAAAAGGAGGGGAAAGAAAAACCTTAATTGGGGTTTACAATTAATTACAAATTACCCAGCAGTTAATAAAGTGATCACGTTAAACCCTAATCACGAAAACACGAAACGGTGCGTTTTGAGAAAGAGAGACTCACAGGCTCAGAGTCCAACTTCACGGAGGGGCCAATGGCGCCCTCGGCAGAGAGCAGTTGCCGCAGCCTCGACGGCCAACTGGATCTTAGGGTTGTCATCTCACCTCAACTCTACTCTGAACTACACTGCCTGAAAAAAAAAATCAAATTAAATTAAAATTAACAAAACAAATAATCAGATTATTAACAGCTAAAATCCAAAGCTTTGTAAAATAGATTAGATAGATTAACATAAACCGGTTCCAGAAAGCAAATACCCTAATCAGAAATTCATAACTAAAACAACTTATTAACGAAAGCAAAACGAAATTGAAAAAAAAGAAACCGATCAAACTTGTGATATCAATTAAAATACATATACCTGTTGGAGATTGGAATATTGTGTAAACAGAAAATTAAAGGAAGAAAATAAAAGGTAAGAGGTACCTGAGAGAGATGAGAGAAAAGGGGGATGTGTGAATACACATCCGAAGTGCGAAGAGAAAAGAAGAGAAGAAGACGCGAGAGAAACTACGAAGCGAAACGAAACCCCAACAAAGAGAGAAGGATTGAGAATCGCGGTGTGGTATTTGCTGTGTTGGGTGCGAGTCTCAGGAAATTTTACTCGTTTTCTTTCCACACGGATGTGTGTGTGCTGGTAAAGGGGGAGAAAAGTGTGTTATATAGGCAGTGAGAACTGAGGCGGAGGAGTCATTTCTACTAAAAAATTAAAAAATTTGTTGCTTTTACCTTGAGTTGGCACCTAGGTTTTTCTAGTATTCCAACGTAGATACATAGATATACTTTAAGATTGGTTACGATGTTGGGAATTAGAATTCATTTTAGAGTTAAATTTATTTTTTATTTTAAAATATTAAAAATAAATCATTTAAATTTTTTTAAAATTTTCAATTTTTATGTTTCTTTTATTTATAAATCAGACTAAAAAAATTTAATTTCTAAATCAATTCTTACTTTTAAATTTAATATGTCAAATTTAAAAATATTTTTATTTATACTTAATAAAATAATTTTGTCAAGAATAAAATAATAAAAAAATCATTCATATAAAAGTTATTTTAAATTAAAGAATTAAATTTTATTCTATTAATATATTAAATTATTTTAAATCATAAAATTAAATTTTAAATAAAATAATTTTTTTTCTTAAAAGAAAGAAAAATTTTTTCTCATATTAAATAATTTTCAAACGGATTCTTTTTCAATGCTTTCATTTCTATTAGAAATTTTAAATATACCAATAATCGATCATTTTTAATCCAAAATGATATTACTAATTTTTTTCTAAATAAAAGATTATGAGTAAAGTACTAAAATTTGTCATAAAGTATAGAATTGTATTTGCTAATCTTATTATATTTGAGTCAGTTAAAAATTAATTAAAAATTACTAAATTATAATTTTAATTTACTTTTGATATAATATTTTATGATTTATGTTTGCAAACAAATCTTTTTCATTTAATTGTCACACAAAGAGAAAGAGAGAGAACAATTACAAGGACAGAAAACACAGAAATTCAATTTAACAAGCTGTGTTAAATCATCTTATTATAGAATATTTAAAATTGATATGTTTATATGCCTATGTACAAAAACACATAAATAAGAAATTTAAAGTTTTTATTGTATTTTAAAAAAGTATTGTGATCAATCTAATAGCAATAAGTGTGAAATAATATTTCTTTAAAGATAACGATTTAATTGTGTCTTAAAACTCTAATAAATTCAAATTTTTGTCATCTTTTGCTCATAATTCTCAACGATTTTATAGATATATTTGTTGAAAATGGCTCAAGAACAAAATACTATTGTCAAGGTCATGAATAAAAAGCTTGTCAAATTAATTTTTTTTATGGAACAAACTTCAACCGTTGAAAGGACAAGATAATATTTTTTCTTTTGGTTCTTAATCTTGCATATGTGGTCGATCTAAAGACTACACCAATTGTCAATGCCGCAAAAAATGTTCCGAAGGAAGAGAAGAAAAATATTAATAAATTAAACAAGAAATGTAATGAGGATAAGTTTGCATGTCAAGACCATATTCTCAATACTTTATCCAACCGGTTTTATAATCTTCACATGTCAATTCAATCATCATTAGAGATTTGAATGTCTTTGGTAGAAAAGTGATGAGCGGATAATTTATACGTTTTTTGGCATTGTTTTTAGTATATTTTTAGTAGAATCTGGCTACTTTTAGGGATGTTTTCATTAGTTTTTATGTTAAATTCACATTTCTGGACTTTATTATGAGTTTGTGTGTTTTTCTGTCATTTCAGGTATTTTCTGGCTGAAATTGAGGGACTTGAGCAAAAATCAGATTCAGAGGTTGAAGAAGGACTGCTGATGCTGTTGGATTTTGACCTCCCTGCACTCAAAATAGATTTTCTGGAGCTACAGAACTCGAAATGGCACGCTTCCAATTGCGTTGGAAAGTAGACATCCAGAGCTTTCCAGCAATGTATAATAGTCCATACTTTACCCAAGTTTAGATGATGTAAACTAGCGTTCAACACCAGTTCTCTGCCCAATTCTGGCGTCCAGCGCCAGAAACAAGTTGCAAAGTGGAGTTCAACGCCCAAACTGGCACAAAAGCTGGCGTTCAACTCCAAGAAGGACCTCTACACGTGCAACATTCAAGCTCAACCCAAGCACACACCAAGTGGGCTCCGAAAGTGGATTTATGCATCAATTACTTACTTCTGTAAACCCTAGTAGCTAGTTTATTATAAATAGGACCTTTCACTATTGTATTAGACATCCTGGATTGTATTCTGATCCTGTAATCACGTTTTGGGGGCTGGCCTCTCGGCCATGCCTGGACCTTTCACTTATGTATTTTCAACGGTAGAGTTTCTACACTCCATAGATTAAGGTGTGGAGCTCTGCTGTTCCTCAAAGATTAATGCAAAGTACTACTATTTTCTATTCAATTCATCTTGTTTCGCTTCTAAGATATTCATTCGCACTTCAACCTGAATGTGATGAACGTGACAATCATCATCATTCCTCATGAACGCGTGCCTGACAACCACTTCCATTCTACATTAGATTGAATGAGTATCTCTTAGATCTCTTAATCGGAATCTTCGTGGTGTAAGCTAGAATGATGGCGGCATTCAAGAGAATCCGAAAAGTCTAAACCTTGTCTGCGGTATTCCGAGTAAGATTCAATGATTGAATGACTGTGACGAGCTTCAAACTCGCGAG
This sequence comes from Arachis hypogaea, assembly GCF_003086295.3. Lineage (NCBI taxonomy): Eukaryota > Viridiplantae > Streptophyta > Magnoliopsida > Fabales > Fabaceae > Arachis > Arachis hypogaea. Next base: position 38,704,991 of record NC_092052.1, on the reverse strand, counting down.
TGCTGGGCGTAGTGACAGACGCAAAAGGATAGTAAATCCTATTCCAGCATGATCGAGAACCGACAGATGAATAGCCGTGCCGTGACAGGGTGCGTTGACCATTTTCACTGAGAGGATTGGATGTAACCATTGACAAGGGTGATGCCTCCAAACGATTAGCCGTGCCGTGACAGGGCATTTGGATCATTTTTCCGAGAGAAAACCGAAAGTAGCCATTGACAATGGTGATGCATTACATAAAGCCAGTCATGGAAAGGAGTAAGACTGATTGGATGAAGATAGCAGGAAAGTAGAGGTTCAGAGGAACGAAAGCATCTCCATTCGCTTATCTAAAATTCTCACCAATGATTTACATAAGTATTTCTATCCCTGTTTTATTAATTATTTTCGAAAACCCCATTACTATTTTATATCCGCCTGACTGAGATTTACAAGGTAACCATAGGTTGCTTCATACCAACAATCTCCGTGGGATTCGACCCTTACTCACGTAAGGTATTACTTGGACGACCCAGTGCACTTGCTGGTTAGTTGTGCAAAGTTGTGAACCATGGTATTGGCATCATGTTTTTGGCGCCATTATCAGGGAAAGAAAGAGCGATGAATTTTACATAATCAAAGTGTAATCACAATTTCTGCGCACCAAGTTTTTGGCGCTGTTGCCGGGGATTGTTCGAGTTTGGACAACTGACGGTTCATCTTGTTGCTCAGATTAGGTAATTTTCTTTTTGTTTTCTCTTCAAAAATTTTTCAAAAATCTTTCAAAAATTTTTTTCTTTGTTTTCGAAAAAAAAAATTTAATTATTTTTAAAATAAAAATGTTTTCAAAAATAAATTATTCTATGGCTTCAAAACTTTCAAGAATGAATTCTAGAGTTTCATGGTAACATGTTGAATCCTATCTGGCTGAAAAGCCATACCCAAACTCCTTTGGGATTGGTCTTCAACTAATCACCTCAATGGATGTAAATCCATTCTAAAACTTGAATGGCTATTAAGCCATGTCTGACCCTTTGATTTGAGCTTTAGACTAAAGAGCACAAGATTCCTGGAATTCATATTAAAGATTTTGAAATCCTAATTTTTGTTTTTTTTTAAATAATTTTCGAAAAAAAAATACAAAAAAAAAATCATAAAATCATAAAAATTAAAAATATTTTTGTGTTTCTTGTTTGAGTCTTGAGTCATGTTATAAGTTTGGTGTCAATTGCATGTGCAACTTGCATTTTTCGAAAAAATCATGCATTCATAGTGTTCTTCATGATCTTCAAGTTGTTCTTGGTAAGTCTTCTTGTTTGATCTTTGCATTTGCATGTTTTGTGTCTTTTCTTGTTTTTCATATGCATTCTTGGATTCTTAGTGTCTAAACATTAAAGAATTCTAAGTTTGGTGTCTTGCATGTTTTCTTTGCATTAAAAATTTTTCAAAAATATGTTCTTGGTGTTCATCTTGACATTCATAGTGTTCTTGCATGCATTCATTGTTTTGATCCATAACATTCATGCATTGCATCATTTTTCTTATTTTTCTCTCTCTTCATTAAAAATTCAAAAATCAAAAAAATATCTTTCTCTTTTTCTCTCTCAAAATCTCGAAAATTAGATTTGACTTTTTCAAAAATTTTTAAAATCAAGTTGTTTCTTATGAGTCAAATCAAATTTTCAATTTGAAAATCTTATCTTTTTCAAAATCTTTTTCAAAAATCAAATCTTTTTTCAAATTTCTTAGTTATTTTTAAAAATTCCAAAAATCTTTTTCAAAAATCTTTTTCTTATTTTTATATCAAATTTTCGAAAATAACATCACCAATTAATGTTTTGATTCAAAAATTTCAAGTTTGTTACTTGCTTGTTAAGAAAGATTCAAACTTTAAGTTCTAGAATCATATCTTGTGATTTCTTGTGAATCAAGTCATTAATTGTGATTTTAAAAATCAAATCTTTTTCAAAAACTAATTTCAATCATATCTTTTCAAAAATATCTTCTTATCTTATCTTTTTTAAAAATTTGATTTCAAAATACTTTTTCTAACTTCCTAACTTCTTATCTTTTCAAAATTTGTTTCAACTAACTAACTAACTGTTTGTTTGTTTCTCATCTTTTTCAAAACTACCTAACTAACTCTCTCTCTCTCTCTCTAATTTTCGAAAATATCTCCCTCTTTTTCAAAATTTCTTTTCAATTAACTAATTATTTCAATTTTTAAATCTTAATTTTCGAAAATTACTAACATTTTTCAAAAACTATTTTCGAAAATCACTAACTCTTTTTCAAAAATTATTTTCGAAAATCCTCCTTCTCTCCCATCTCCTTCTGTTTATTTATTCATCTACTAACACTTCATCCCACCCAAATTCGAACCCCCTCTTCCATCTGTGTTCGAATTTCTTCTTCTTCTTTTCTTCTACTCACACTGGGACCTCTATACTGTGGTAAAAAGGACCCCTATTATTATTATTTTTCTGTTCTCTCTTTTTCATATGAGCAGGAGCAAGGACAAGAATATTCTTGTTGAAGCAGATCCAGAACCTGAAAGGACTCTGAAGAGGAAACTAAGAGAAGCTAAATTACAACAATCCAGAGAGAACCTTTCAGAAATTTTCGAACAGGAAGAGGAGATGGCAGCCGAAAATAATAATGCAAGGAGAATGCTTGGTGACTTTACTGCACCAAATTCCAATTTACATGGAAGAAGCATCTCCATTCCTACCATTGGAGTAAACAACTTTGAGCTGAAACCTCAGCTAGTTTCTCTGATGCAGCAGAACTGCAAGTTTCATGGACTTCCATCTGAAGATCCTTTTCAGTTCTTAACTGAATTCTTGCAGATCTGTGATACTGTTAAGACTAATGGAGTAAATCCTGAAGTCTACAGGCTCATGCTTTTCCCTTTTGCTGTAAGAGACAGAGCTAGAGTGTGGTTGGACTCTCAACCCAAAGACAGCCTGAACTCTTGGGATAAGCTGGTCACGGCTTTCTTAGCCAAGTTCTTTCCTCCTCAAAAGCTGAGCAAGCTTAGAGCGGATGTTCAAACCTTCAGACAGAAAGAAGGTGAATCCCTCTATGAAGCTTGGGAAAGATACAAGCAGCTGACCAAAAAGTGTCCTTCTGACATGCTTTCAGAATGGACCATCCTGGATATATTCTATGATGGTCTGTCTGAGTTATCTAAGATGTCATTGGATACCTCTGCAGGTAGATCCATTCACCTAAAGAAAACGCCTGCAGAAGCTCAAGAACTCATTGACATGGTTGCAAATAACCAGTTCATGTACACTTCTGAAAGGAATCCTGTGAATAATGGGACGCCTATGAAGAAAGGAGTTCTTGAGGTTGATACTTTTAATGCCATATTGGCTCAGAACAAAATATTGACTCAGCAAGTCAATATGATTTCTCAGAGTCTGAATGGAATGCAAGCTGCATCCAACAGTACTCAAGAGGCATCTTCTGAAGAAGAAGCTTATGATCCTGAGAACCCTGCAATAGCAGAGGTGAATTACTTAGGTGAACCTTATGGAAACACCTATAATCCATCATGGAGAAATCATCCAAATCTCTTATGGAAGGATCAAAGGCCTCAACAAGGTTTTAATAATGGTGGAAGAAACAGGTTTAACAATAATAAACCTTTTCCATCATCCACTCAGCAACAGACAGAGAATTCTGAGCAGAACCCATCTAGCTTAGAAAACTTAGTCTCTGATCTATCTAAGGCCACTGTGAGTTTCATGAATGAAACAAGGTCTTCCATTAGAAATTTCGAAGCACAAGTGGGCCAGCTGAGTAAAAGGATCACTGAAATCCCTCCTAGCGCTCTCCCAAGCAATACAGAAGAAAATCCAAAAGGAGAGTGCAAGGCCATTGACATAACCAAAATGGCCGAACCCAATGAGGGAGAGGAGGACGTGAATCCCAAGGAGGAAAACTTCCTGGGACGTCCAGTGATCAATAAGGAGCTTCCCTCTGAGGAACCAAAGGACTCTGAGGCTCATCTAGAGACCATAGAGATTCCATTGAACCTCCTTATGCCATTCATGAGCACTGATGAGTATTCCTCTTCTGAAGAGAATGAGGATGTTACTGAAGAGCAAACTGCCAAGTTTCTTGGTGCAATTATGAAGCTAAATGCCAAATTATTTGGCATTGAAACTTGGGAAGATGAACCTCCCTTGTTCACCAATGAACTAAGTGATTTGGATCAACTGACATTGCCTCAGAAGAGACAGGATCCTGGAAAGTTCATAATACCTTGTACCATAGGCACCATGATCTTTAAGGCTCTGTGTGACCTTGGTTCAGGAATAAACCTCATGCCCCTCTCTGTAATAGAGAAACTGGGAATCTATGGGGTGCAAGCTACTAAAATCTCATTAGAGATGGCAGACAATTCAAGAAAACAGGCTTATAGACAAGTAGAGGACGTGTTAGTAAAGGTTGAAGGCCTTTACATCCCTGCTGATTTCATAGTCCTGGATACTGGAAAGGAAGAGGATGAATCCATCATCCTAGGAAGACCTTTCCTAGCCACAGCAAGAGCTGTGATTGATGTGGACAGAGGAGAAATGATCCTTCAATTAAATGAGGACAACCTTGTGTTTAAAACTCAAGGATCTCTCTCTGTACCCATGGAGAGGAAGCACAGTGAGCTTCTCTCATTGCAGAGTCAACCAAAGCCCCCACAGTCAAACTCTAAGTTTGGTGTTGGGAGGCCACAACCAAACTCTAAGTTTGGTGTCAAACCCCCATATCCAAACTCTAAGTTTGGTGTTGGGAGGTCTCCACGAAGCTCTGCACATCTGTGAGGCTCCATGAGAGCCCACTGTCAAGCTATTGACATTAAAGAAGCGCTTGTTGGGAGGCAACCCAATTTTTATCTAACTATATTTTTCTTGGTTATATGTCTTTATAGGTTCATGATCATGTGGAGTCACAAAATACATATAAAAATTGAAAACGGAATCAAAAACAGCAGAAGAAAAATCACACCCTGGAGGAAGCATCTGTCTGGCGTTCAACGCCAGAACAGAGCATGGTTCTGGCGCTGAACGCCCAAAATGGGCAGTATCTGGGCGCTGAACGCCCAGAACAAGCATGGTTTTGGCGTTCAACGCCAGAAATGGGCAACAAATGGGCGTTGAACGCCCAAAATGGGCACCAACCTGGCGCTGAACGTCCAGAGTTGTGTGCAAGGGCATTTTGCATGCCTAAATTGGTGCAGGGATGTAAATGCCTTGACACCTCAAGATCTGTGGACATCACAGGATCATCTCAGGATCTGTGGACCCCACAAGATCCCCACCTTCCTTCCTTATAATCCTAGTTTTTTTTCCACATCTTCTTCTTCATCTATTCCTTATTCTTTTGCTCGAGGGCGAGCAACACTCTAAGTTTGGTGTGGTAAAACAATTATGTAAAGGATCTATAGCTCAGTGGTAGAACATGTGGCTGCAAATCAAGAGATCCCTGAGATACCTCAGGGGATGCACTTCCCTCCACATAGTTATTGGAAGCAACTGAGGATAGGAATACCAAAAATCACTAGGAATCAAGCCACAAAGGCAAGGAAGAGACATAGAAGAGCTCAAGAACATCATTGGTTCCTCAAGAAGGAAACGCCACATCACTAAGGTGGACTCATTCCTTGTTCTTAATTTTTCTGTTTTTCGTTTTCTATGTTAAGTGCTTATCCATGTTTGTGTCTTCATTGCATGATCATTAGTAGTTAGTAACTTTGTCTTAAAGTTATGAATGTCCTATGAATCCATCACCTCTCTTAAATGAAAAATGTTTTAATTCAAAAGAACAAGAAGTACATGAGTTTCGAATTTATCCTTGAACTTAGCTTAATTATATTGATGTGGTGACAATGCTTCTTGTTTTCTGAATGTATGCTTGAACAGTGCATATGTCTTTTGAAGTTGTTGTTTAAGAATGTTAAATATGTTGGCTCTTGAAAGAATGATGGCTAGGAGACATGTTATTTGATAATCTGAAAAATCATAAAAATGATTCTTGAAGCAAGAAAAAGCAGAAAAGAACAAAGCTTGCAGAAAAAAAAGAAAAAAAATAGGCGAAAAAAAAATGGAAAGAAAAAAGCAAGCAGAAAAAGCCAAAGGCTCTTAAAACCAAAAGGCAAGAGCAAAAAGCCAGTAACCCTTAAAACCAAAAGGCAAGGGCAAATAAAAAAGATCCCAAGGCTTTGAGCATCAGTGGATAGGAGGGCCTAAAGGAATAAAATCCTGGCCTAAGCGGCTAAACCAAGCTGTCCCTAACCATGTGCTTGTGGCGTGTAGGTGTCAAGTGAAAACTTGAGACTGAGCGGTTAAAGTCAAGGTCCAAAGCAAAAAAAGAGTGTGCTTAAGAACCCTGGACACCTCTAATTGGGGACTTTAGCAAAGCTGAGTCACAATCTGAAAAGGTTCACCCAATTATGTGTCTGTGGCATTTATGTATCTAGTGGTAATACTGGAAAACAAAGTGCTTAGGGCCACGGCCAAGACTCATAAAACAAGCTGTATTCAAGAATCATCATACTGAACTAGGAGAGTCAATAACACTATCTAAACTCTGAGTTCCTATAGATGCCAATCATTCTGAACCTCAATGGATAAAGTGAGATGCCAGAACTATTCAAGAGGCAAAAAGCTATAAGTCCCGCTCATTTGATTGAGCTATATTTCATTGATAGTTTGGAATTTATAGTATATTCTCTTCTTTTTATCCTATTTGATTTTCAGTTGCTTGGGGACAAGCAACAATTTAAGTTTGGTGTTGTGATGAGCGAATAATTTATACGCTTTTTGGCATTATTTTTAGTATTTTTTAGTAGAATCTGGCTACTTTTAGGGATGTTTTCATTAGTTTTTATGTTAAATTCATATTTCTGGACTTTACTATGAGTTTGTGTATTTTTCTGTGATTTCAGGTATTTTCTGGCTGAAATTGAGGGACTTGAGCAAAAATCAGATTGAGAGGTTGAAAAAGGACTGCTGATGCTGTTGGATTCTGACCTTCCTGCACTCAAAATAGATTTTCTGGAGCTACAGAACTCGAAATGGCGCGCTTCCAATTGAGTTGGAAAGTAGACATCCAGAGCTTTCCAGCAATGTATAATAGTCTATACTTTGCCTAAGTTTAGATGATGCAAACTGGCATTCAACGCCAGTTCTCTGCCCAATTCTGGCGTCCAGCGCCAGAAACAAGTTGCAAAGTGGAGTTCAACGCCCAAACTGGCACAAAAGCTGGCGTTCAACTCCAAGAAGGACCTCTATACGTGCAACATTCAAGCTCAGCCCAAGCACACACCAAGTGGGCCCCGGAAGTGGATTTATGCATCAATTACTTACTTCTGTAAACCCTAGTAGCTAGTTTATTATAAATAGGACCTTTCACTATTGTATTAGACATCCTGGATTGTATTCTGATCCTGTGATCACGTTTTGGGGGCTGGCCTCTCGGCCATGCCTGGACCTTTCACTTATGTATTTTCAACGGTAGAGTTTCTACACTCCATAGATTAAGGTGTGGAGCTCTGCTGTTCCTCAAAGATTAATGCAAAGTACTACTGTTTTCTATTCAATTCATCTTGTTTTGCTTCTAAGATATTCATTCGCACTTCAACCTGAATGTGATGAACGTGACAATCATCATCATTCCTCATGAATGCGTGCCTGACAACCACTTCCGTTCTACATTAGATTGAATGAGTATCTCTTAGATCTCTTAATCGGAATCTTCGTGGTGTAAGCTAGAATGATGGCGGCATTCAAGAGAATCCGGAAAGTCTAAACCTTGTCTGTGGTATTCCGAGTAGGATTCAATGATTGAATGACTGTGACGAGCTTCAAACTCGCGAGTGCTGGGCGTAGTGACAGACGCAAAAGGATAGTAAATCCTATTCCAGCATGATCGAGAACCGACAGATGAATAGCCGTGCCGTGACAGGGTGCGTTAACCATTTTCACTGAGAGGATAGGATGTAACCATTGACAAGGGTGATGCCTCCAGACGATTAGCCGTGCCGTGACAGGGCATTTGGATCATTTTCCCGAGAGAAGACCGAAAGTAGCCATTGACAATGGTGATGCATTACATAAAGCCAGTCATGGAAAGGAGTAAGACTGATTGGATGAAGATAGCAGGAAAGCAGAGGTTCAGAGGAACGAAAGCATCTCCATTCGCTTATCTGAAATTCTCACCAATGATTTACATAAGTATTTCTATCCCTGTTTTATTAATTATTTTCGAAAACCCCATTACTATTTTATATCCGCTTGACTGAGATTTACAAGGTGACCATAGGTTGCTTCATACCAACAATCTCCGTGGGATTCGACCCTTACTCACGTAAGGTATTACTTGGACGACCCAATGCACTTGCTGGTTAGTTGTGCGAAGTTGTGAACCATGGTATTGGCATCATGTTTTTGGCGCCATTATCAGGGAAAGAAAGAGCGATGAATTTTACATAATCAAAGTGTAATCACAATTTTTGCGCACCAAAAAGTATAACACTAAGTGATAAAAAATAAATAAGTTCATTATGCTAAAGTATTTTGAATTTACCGTGATTGATGTTATACCTATTATTCATGAATATTATGGTTTCCACAAGAAATGACGTTACATAAAAAATGTAAAATTTTGAAGAAAATTGCACAAAAGGTTAACTTAGTGAAAAAGAATGACCTAGTTATACAGAAAGAATACAAAGTATGGATATTAGTTTGTGACAAAACTTAACATAGTAACAAAAAAAAATCATTTGAATGTGATTAGACTATGGGTTACTTTTTATGTTTGTAATAATTACAACTAATTCAAAACATTAAGAAAATAAACAAAAGAGAGGTTAGAATGAGCAATAACAATTCAACCAAAGTTTATAGTAAAAAAAATGTGGAACTAAACTTCACATCTGAAAAGAAATTAAGTTTGATTAACGAACTTTATGTTTCAGATTTAAAGAAGAATTTGGAATATGTATGTCTCTTATGTAAAAAATGATTTAAAGTTGTAATAAAATTCGATAAAAATGATCTTGCTTAAGAATAATGTATTTATAAGGAAAGGATATTATACTAAAAGCATGTTCAGACTTAGTATTAATAATGAGGTAAATTTTTTTATATGTTATCAATTTTTGTGGTTTATGATATAGTAGATTAGCACACTTAAATTATAAGTCATATTTATCTTAATAATAAAGATTTTAACGAGAAATATGATATTTGCATACAATTCAAAATTATTAAGAAACTATTTTTCTAAAGTTGAAAGGAACAAACATTTATCAGAATTAACTCATAGTGATATTTGGAAATTAAATGCCAATATTATTAGAGAAGAAAAAATGTATTTTTTAACTTTTATTGATGATTGTTCTAAATTATATATGTGTGTTTATTTAGAAATAAATATGAAGCTTTTGAAATGTTTAAGAAATATAAAATAAAAATTAGAAAACATGCATAATAAAAAAAATTCTATGTATTGATAGAGGTGGAGAATATTTTGCTAATGAATTTGATAACTTTTGTAAATATGGTATATGCATAAATTCTCAATTCTGTATACTTTACAACAAAATAGTTGACAGAAATATGATTTTGTGTCTTACAATTTATGGGATGAGGCATTATTGACAATATGTCATATTTATAATAGGATACTATCAAGATATAAAAAGATTTTTCTTTATAAAATATGAAAAATAAAAAAAATCTAATTTGAATTACTTGAAAATGTGACATGTTTAGCCTTTTTTCAAATTCCTAATAAAAAAATTAAATTGGGCCAAGAATCATAAAAGACACCTTTATAAGATATGATCAAAATTTTAAAACATATAGAATATTAAATTCTTTGTATAATATAGTTACTGAAATAAGAGAAATAAAATTTATTAAAAATAAAATTTATCAATTATTTAACTATTAACACAAAATATCCTTTAAATAATGTTAATGTTTTCACAAAAAAAAATTATCAAAATAATAACGGTCTATCAAAAAAAGAATTAATCATACCAAGTAAGATTTTGGGGTGAAAAAAAAAAGTTTTGAATCTAAATTTTATTTCTTCTTATGCTATTACTTTTTTTTATAGAAGAAACTAAAAATTTTATAACAAAAAAGATTTCGATTGTGATAAATATTGAAAGTGGTCCTCAAACTTTCAAAGAAGCAATGATTTCTAAAGACTTTGCTCTTTGGAAAGAAATAACAAATAATGAAATGGACTCAATATTATCAAACAATACTTAGGTCTTAGTTGATTTGCCTTCAAGATCAAAACTTATAAGATATAAGTGGGTATTTAAAAAAACGGGAATTTTTTGTAACAAAAAAAATATCCAAAACACAGTCAGAACTTGTCTTATTTAACATTCATTAATTGTTGCAATAATTAATAAATACTAAATAATGTAAATTCTAGCTTCTTTTTCTCCCTAGCATTATCGTTAGAAAAATGTATAATACTGATGTTTCATTACAAACCTTCAAAACAAAGCTAGTGGCCAAAGGATTTAGACAAAAAAAAAAAAGTATAGACTATTAAGATACATACGCACTTGTGGCAAGAATAACTTCTATCAAGACTCTTATAGTATTAGCATTCATTCATAAACTTCACGTACATCAAACGAATCTTAAAATGACTTTTTAAAATGGAGATCTTAATGAAGAAATTTATGTAGAGCAATTAAAAGGCTATGTTCTTCCTGAAAATGAAAACAAAGTTTATAAATTAGTTAAGTCTTTGTATGGTTTAAAATAATATTTAGTATTGTGAAATTTTAGAACTTTTTATCATTGGAATCGGAAAAAACTGTGTACCGCAGTTTGATTCGGTTTAACTGGCCAGATTTGAATCGAAAATAAAAATATCTACAATTACTATTCATAAAAATAATATTTTATTGACAAATAATAAAAGAGTATTTTTAGACTATATAATTACTGGGTCAAAATTTAACCAATAAATTTTTTTACCGATATTTTTAAATTAATTAAACTGCACGAAAATATTTTAGAGATATTTTGGAGATGAGATAACATATTATGTCAGTATTATTAATGAGAAAAGAGTTTCAAGTTTAATTTTAATGAATAACTTTTCTAAAGTTCAAAGAAATTCCATTCAGATTAAAGTTATTTTTCAATACACTAAAATTCAGAGGATAAAGAATAAAACTCATTTCTTGAATCAAATATCAATGCATTAATCAAAATAGCAGCACAATAATATTAATCCATCAAAATAAATAGAACTACTAACATTTTACAATGGAAGTTTAGTTGCTCATAGTGCAGAGAAATTCTAATTGTGTAAAAAAATAAAAATTAAAAAAGTGCGAAAGAGGAGAAGAGACGGTGCAGGACAAATCTCTCCTCCTTTTATATCTCTCATCCTAATTGATTCATAAATTAAAGTAAAACCTAATCATATAATTTCTTATTTTCTATTTGAATTTAAAACAATATAATAAATTCGATGTTGATTGCATGACGGATGTGGGACCCAGGGCTTGAAGCGCTACCGGTGCTAAACGCCAGTGACGTGGTATTTAACGCCACCCTTTCCGAGACGATTTGCGTGCGTTGCTAGTCCAGCGCTAAACGTTGATGGTGTGCCGCTTAGTGCCAACATGCCTGAGAAGAATGGAAAGTTTTCTTGGTCCGGCACTAAACGTCGGTAATGTGGCGTTTAGCACCAACATGACAGAGAGGATGTGAGGAATTTAAGTCCAATGCTAAACGCTGGGAGAGTTGTGTTTAGTGCTACAATGCATAAGAGCATTATAAGAGCTCTATGTCCGGCGCTAGCGTTTAGTGCCACAATGTCACAGAGGGTTGTGAGAGCTCCCCTCTTACTTTTCTTCTTTTTAATCTTTGTCAAATCTCCATCCAATGCTACCTTAAATTATCAGAAGACCACAAAATCTCAAAGTAGCATCGATTAAGGCCTCATTGTTTTTTTTTTTTTTATCATAAATCCATACATTTTATTTTTTTCTTTTTATACTAAGTCAAATCAGTCTCAAATCTTCAAAAGATTTATGTGGACTTATCTTTTCAAATATTTACTTCCTAATTCACGTAAAATCTTTTAATTACTTTCCTTTGGAAACTTTTTCAAATTATTTTGAAAAGTCACTTTTTGTTTTCCAAAATTTGTCTTTATTCAGTTATTTATTGTAAACTGCTCATCTTTCTCACCTCACAATTTTTATTATTTTCAAAAATTGCATTCATAGTGTTCCTTAAATGGGATAGAAGGTGGCTACTCGTAGAGGCTCTCTTGCAAACCGTCCTCCCAAAACTCAAGCACACACCCACATACATATTCACATTCACATTCACATTCACCCTTACTCCTTTTCACATTTCTCACTGATGAGCGGATAATTTATACGCTTTTTGGCATTGTTTTTAGTATGTTTTTAGTAGAATCTAGTTACTTTTAGGGATGTTTTCATTAGTTTTTATGTTAAACTCACATTTTTGGACTTTACTATGAGTTTGTGTGTTTTTCTGTGATTTCAGATATTTTCTGGTTGAAATTGAGGGACTTGAGCAAAAATCAGATTCAGAGGTTGAAGAAGGACTGCTGATGCTGTTGGATTCTGACCTCCCTACACTCAAAGTGGATTTTCTGGAGCTACAGAACTCAAAATGACGCGCTTCCAATTGCGTTGGAAAGTAGACATCCAGGGATTTCCAGCAATGTATAATAGTCCATACTTTGGCCGAGTTTAGATGACGTAAAAGGGCGTTGAACGCCAGTTCTACGCTGCTGTCTGGAGTTAAACGCCAGAAACACGTCACAAACCAGAGTTGAACGCCAGAAATACGTTACAACCTGGCGTTCAACTCCAAGAATGACCTCTGCACGTGTAACATTCAAGCTCAGCCCAAGCACATACCAAGTGGGCCCCGGAAGTAGATTTATGCATCAATTACTTACTTCTGTAAACTCTAGTAGCTAGTTTATTATAAATAGGACCTTTTACTATTGTATTAGACATCTTTGGATCTTTGAATCTTTTGATCACTTTTAGATCTCTAGACCTCCATGGGAGGCTGGCCACTCGGCCATGCTTACCCTATGTTCACTTATGTATTCTCAACGGTAGAGTTTCTACACTCCATAAATTAAGGTGTGGAGCTCTGCTGTTCCTCATGAATTAATACAAAGTACTACTGTTTTTCTATTCAATTCAACTTATTCCACTTCTAAGATATTCATTCGTGCTTCAACCTGAATGTGATGAACGTGACAATCATCATCATCCCCCCACGAACGCGTGCCTAACAACAACTTCCGTTCTACCTTAGATTGAATGAGTATCTCTTGGATCTCTTAATCAGAATCTTCGTGGTATAAGCTAGATTGATGGCGGCATTCATGAGAGTCCGAAAAGTCTAAACCTTGTCTGTGGTATTCCGAGTAGGACTCTGGGATTGAATGACTGTGACGAACTTCAAACTCGCGATTGCTGGGCGTAGTGACAAACGCAAAAGGAGGGTGAATCCTATTCCAGCATGATCGAGAACCTCAGATGATTAGCCGTGCTGTGACAGAGCATTTGGACCATTTTTACAAGAGGATGGGATGCAGCCATTGACAAGGGTGATGCCTCCAGACGATTAACCATGCAGTGACAGCTCATCGGACCATTTTCCAGAGAGGATAAAAAGTAGCCATTGACAACGGTGATGTCCTTACATAAAGCCAGCCATGGAAAGGAGTAAGACTGATTGGATGAAGACAGCAGGAAAGCAGAGGTTCAGAGGAATGAAAGCATCTCTATACACTTATCTGAAATTCTCACCAATGATATACATAAGTGTTTCTATCCTTATTTTCTATCTATTTATTATTTATGTTCAAAAACTCCATAACTATTTCATATCTGCCTAACTGAGATCTACAAGGTGACCATAGCTTGCTTCATACCAACAATCTCCGTGGGATCGACCTTTACTCACGTAAGGTTTTATTACTTGGACGACCCAGTGCACTTGCTGGTTAGTTGTATCGAAGTTGTGAATGAAAAAACAATTTATTAAGACGTACGTAAAGAGTTTTTGGCGCCGTTGCCTGAGATCACAATTTCGTGCACCAAGTTTTTGGCGCCGTTGCCGGGGATTGTTCGAGTTTGGACAACTGACGGTTCGTCTTGTTGCTCAGATTAGGTAATTTTCTTCTTGTTTTATTTTCAAAAATTTTTCAAAAATCTTTCAAAAATTTCTCCTTTGTTTTCGAAAAAAAAAATACAAAAAAAATTATAAAATAAAAAAAAAATATTTCATGTTTCTTGTTTGAGTCTTGAGTCAATTTTTAAGTTTGGTGTCAATTGCATGTTTTAAAGTCTGCATAAAATTTTCGAAAAATTCATGCATTCATAGTGTTCTTCATGATTTTTAAGTTGTTCTTGGTAAGTCTTCTTGTTTGATCTTGATGTTTTCTTGTTTTGTGTTGTATGGTGTTTTTCATATGCATTTTTGAATTCTTAGTGCCTAAGCATTAAAGATTTCTAAGTTTGGTGTCATGCATGTTTTCTTTGCATATAAAAATTTTTCAAAAATATGTTCTTGATGTTCATCATGATCTTCAAAGTGTTCTTGGTGTTCATCTTGACATTCATAGTATTCTTGCATACATTCATTGTTTTGATCCACAATTTTCATGCATTGCATCATTTTTCATGTTTTTCTCTCTCATCATTAAAAATTCAAAAAAAAAAATATCTTTCCCTTTTTCTCTCATCAAATTCGAAAATTTGAGTTGACTTTTTCAAAAATTTTTAAAATTCAATTGTTTTTATGAGTCAAATCAAATTTTCAATTTAAAAATCTTATCTTTTTCAAAAATCAAATCTTTTTCATTTTTCTTAGTCATTTTCGAAAATTTTAAAAATATTTTTCAAAAATCTTTTTCTTATCTTTATCACATAATTTTCGAAAATAACATCATCAATTAATGTTTTGATTCAAAAATTTCAAGTTTGTTACTTACTTGTTAAGAAAGATTCAAACTTTAAGTTCTAGAATCATATCTTGTGATTTCTTGTGAGTCAAGTCATTAATTGTGATTTTAAAATTCAAATCTTTTTCAAAACTAATTTCAATCATATCTTTTCAAAAATATCTTTTCTAACTTCTTATCTTCTTATTTTTTCAAAATTGATTTTCAAATTTGTTTCAACTAACTAACTAACTTTTTGTTTGTTTCTTATCTTTTTCAAAACTACCTAACTAACTCTCTCTCTCTCTATAATTTTTGAAAATATCTCTCTCTTTTTCAAAAATTCTTTTTAACTTTTTATTTTAATTTTCAAAAATTACTAACCTTTTTCAAAAAAACTATTTTTGAAAATCACTAACTCTTTTTCAAAAATTATTTTCGAAATTCTCCCTCTCTCATCTTATTCTATTTATTTATTCATCTACTAACATCTCCTCATCTCAAATCACTGCTCCTATCCTTACCCTTGTGTTTGGATTCTTCATTCTTCTTCACCCCTATTCCTTTTCTTCTTCTACTAACAATAAGGAACCTCTTTACTGTGACATAGAGGATTCCTCTTCTTTTCTTGTTCTCTTCTCCTTCTTATGAGCAGGAACAAGGAAAAAGGCATTCTTGTTGAAGCTGATCCAGAACCTAAAAGGACTCTGAAGAGGAAACTAAGAAAAGCTAAATTACAACAAACCAGCAAGCACCTGTCAGGAATTTTTGAACAAGAAGAGGAGATGGCAGCCGAAAATAATAATAATGCAAGGAGGATGCTTGGTGACTTTACTACACCTAATTCCAATTTACATGGAAGAAGCATCTCCATCCCTACCATTGGAGCAAACAATTTTGAGCTGAAACCTCAGCTAGTTTCTCTGATGCAGCAGAACTGCAAGTTCTATGGACTTCCATCTGAAGATCCTTTTCAGTTTTTAACTGAATTTTTGTAGATCTGTGATACTGTTAAGACTAATGGAGTAGATCCTGAAGTCTACAGGCTCATGCTTTTCCCTTTTGCTGTAAGAGACAGAGCTAGAGTGTGGTTGGACTCTCAACCCAAAGATAGCCTGAACTCTTGGGATAAGCTGGTCACGGCTTTCTTAGCCAAGTTCTTTCCTCCTCAAAAGCTTAGTAAGCTTAGAGTGAATGTTCAAACCTTCAGACAGAAATAAGGTGAATCCCTCTATGAAGCTTGGGAGAGATACAAGCAACTGACCAAAAAGTGTCCTTCTGACATGCTTTCAGAATGGACCATCCTGGATATATTCTATGATGGTCTATCTGAGCTATCAAAGATGTCATTGGATACTTCTGCAGGTGGATCCATTCACCTAAAGAAAACGCCTGCAGAAGCTCAAGAACTTATTGACATGGTTGCTAACAACCAGTTCATGTACACTTCTGAGAGGAATCCTGTGAGTAATGGGACGCCTCAGAAGAAGGGAGTTCTTGAAATTGATACTCTGAATGCCATATTGACTCAGAATAAAATATTGACTCAGCGAGTCAATATGATTTCTCTGAGTCTGAATGGAATGCAAGCTGCATCCAACAGTACTCAAGAGGCAACTTCTGAAGAAGAAGCTTATGATCCTAAAAACCCTGCAATAGCAGAGGTGAATTATATGGGTGAACCTTATGGAAACACCTATAACCCCTCATGGAGAAATCATCCAAATCTCTCATGGAAGGATCAACAAAAGTCTCAACAAGGCTTTAATAATGGTGGAAGAAACAGGTTTAGCAATAGCAAGCCTTTTCCATCATCCACTCAGCAACAGACAGAGAACTCTGAACAAAATACCTCTAATTTAGCAAATTTAGTCTCTGATCTATCTAAGGCCACTGTAAGTTTTATGAATGAAACAAGGTCCTCCATTAGAAATTTGGAAGCACAAGTAGGCCAGCTGAGTAAAAGGATAACTGAAATCCCTCATAGTACTCTCCCAAGCAATACAGAAGAAAATCCAAAAGGAGAGTGCATGGCCATTGAATTGATAACCATGGCCGAACCTGTAAGGGAAGGAGAGGACGTGAATCCCAGTAAGGAAGACCTCCTGGGACATCCAGTGATCAATAAGGAGTTTCCCTCTAAGGAACCAAAGGAATCTGAGACTCATCTAGAGACCATAGAGATTCCATTGAACCTCCTTATACCATTCATGAGCTCTGACGAGTATTCCTCTTCTGAAAAGAATGAGGATGTTACTAAGGAGCAAGTCACCAAGTACCTTGGTGCAATCATGAAGCTGAATCCCAAATTATTTGGTATTGGGACTTGGGAAGATGAACCTCCCTTGTTCACTAATGAACTAAGTGATCTGGATCAACTGAGATTGCCTCAGAAGAAACAGGATCCTGGAAAGTTCCTAATACCTTGTACCATAGGCACCATGACCTTTGAGAAGGCTCTATGTGACCTTGGGTCAGGGATAAACCTCATGCCCCTCTCTGTAATAGAGAAACTGGGAATCTTTGGGGTGCAAGCTGCTAGAATCTCATTAGAGATGGCAGATAATTCAAGAAAACAGGCTTATGGACACGTAGAGGACGTGTTAGTAAAGGTTGAAGGCCTTTACATCCCTGCTGATTTCATAGTCCTAGATACTGGGAAGGATGAGGATGAATCCATCATCCTTGGAAGACCCTTCCTAGCCACAGCAAGAGCTGTGATTGATGTTGACAGAGGTGAACTAGTCCTTCAATTGAATGAGGACTCCCTTGTATTTAAAACTCGAGGTCATCTTTCTGTAAACATGGAGAGGAAGCATAAAAAGCTTCTCTCAAAATAGAGTCAACCAGAGCCCCCACAGTTAAACTCTAAGTTTAGTGTTGGGAGGCCACAACCAAACTCTAAGTTTGGTGTTGAACTCTCATATCCAAACTCTAAATTTGGTGTTGGGGAGTCTCAACAATGCTCTGAACATCTGTGAGGCTCCGTGAGAGCCCACTGTCAAGCTATTGACATTAAAGAAGCACTTGTTGGGAGGCAACCCAATTTTTATTTATCTAATTTTTCTTGTTTCTTTCATGTTTTATTAGGTTCATGATCATGTGGAGTCACAAAATAAATATAAAAATTGAAAACGGAATCAAAAACAGCAGAAGAAAAATCACACCCTGGAGGAAGACCTTACTGGCGTTTAAACGCCAGTAAGAAGCATCTGGCTGGCGTTCAACGCCAGAACAGAGCATGGTTCTGGCGCTGAACGCCCAAAATGGGCAGCATCTGGGCGTTTGAATGCCAAAATTGCACCCTGGAGAAGAGCTGGCGCTGAACGCCCAGAACAAGCATGGTTCTGGCGTTCCACGCCAGAAATGGGCAACAAATGGGCGTTCAACGCCCAGAACAAGCACCAATCTGGCGCTGAACGCCCAGAGTTGTGTGCAAGGGCATTTTGCATGCCTAATTTGGTGCAAGGTTGTAAATCCTTGAACACTTCAAGATCTGTGGACCCCACAGGATCACCTCAGGATCTATGGACCCCACAGGATCCCCACATACCTCCACTCATTTCTTCTCACCCCTCTTTTACACAATCCCATAAACACTCTTCCCCAAAACTCTTCACCAATCACCTCAATCTCTCTTCCCTATAACCACTTCACTACTCACATCCATCCACTCTTCCCCATAAACCTACCTCATAAACCCCACCTACCTTCGAAATTCAAAATCAATTTCCCACCCAAAACCCACCCTTATGGCCGAACCTTACCCCCCCTCCCTTCCCTATATATAGCCCTCTATTCTTCCTCATTTTCACACAACACAACCCTCTCTTCCCCTTCTTGGCCGAAACACATCTCTCTCTCCCTCTCCTCCATTTCTTCTTCTTCTTCATCTATTCTTTCTTTTCTTGCTCGAGGGCGAGCAAAATTCTAAGTTTGGTGTGGTAAAAGCATAAGCTTTTTGTTTTTTCATTACCATTGATGGCACCTAAGACCGAAGAATCCTCTAGAAAAGGGAAAGGGAAGACAAAAGCTTCTACCTCCGAGTCATGAGAGATGGAAAGATTCATCTCCAAAACTCATCAAGACCACTTCTATGATGTTGTGGCCAAGAAGAAGGTGATCCCCGAGGTCCCTTTCAAGCTCAAGAGAAATGATTATCCGGAGATCCGACATGAAATCCAAAGAAGAGGTTGGGAAGTTCTAACAAAACCCATCCAACAAGTTGGCATCTTAATGGTTCAAGAGTTCTATGCCAATGCATGGATCACTAGGAACCATGATCAAAGTAAGAACCCGAACCCAAAGAATTATCTCACCATAGTTCGGGGGAAATACTTAGATTTTAGTCCGGAAAACGTGAGGTTGGCGTTTAACTTGCCCATGATGCAAGGAGATGCACGCCCCTACACTAGAAGGGTCAACTTTAATCAAAGGTTGGACCAAGTCCTCATGGACATATGTGTGGAAGGAGCTCAATGGAAGATTGACTCCAAAGGCAAGCCGGTTCAATTAAGAAGACTGGACCTCAAGCCTGTAGCTAGAGGATGGTTGGAATTCATCCAACGCTCCATCATCCCCACTAGCAACCGATCTGAAGTTACTGTAGATCAGGCCATCATGATCCATAGCATCATGATTGGAGAGGAAGTAGAAGTTCATGAAGTCATCTCCCTTGAACTCTACAAAATAGCCGAAAAGCCCTCTCCTGGGGCAAGCCTAGCTTTCCCTCATCTTATTTGCCATCTATGTTACTCAGCTGGAGCTTTCATAGAAGGAGACATTCCCATTGAGGAAGAGAAGCCCATCACTAAGAAAAGGATGGAGCAAGCAAGAGAGCCCATTCATGGATCTCAAGAGACGCATGAAGCTCATCACCATGAGATCCCGGAGAAGCCTCAAATGGATTTTCCTCCACAAAACTATTGGGAGCAAATCAACACCTCCCTAGGAGAATTAAGTTCCAACATGGGACAATTAAGGGTGGAACATCAAGAGCACTCCATCATCCTTCATGAAATAAGAGAAGATCAAAAAGCAATGAGGGAGGAGCAACAAAGACAAGGAAGAGACATAGAAGAGCTCAAAGACATCATTGGTTCCTCAAGAAGGAAACGCCACCATCACTAAGGTGGACTCATTCCTTGTTCTTACATTCTCTATTTTTCATTTTCTATATTAAGTGCTTATCCATGTTTGTGTCTTATTACATGATCATTAGTAGTTAGTAACTATGTCTTAAAGTTATGAATGTCCTATGAATCCATCACCTCTCTTAAATGAAAAATATTTTAATTCAAAAGAACAAGAAGTACATGAGTTTCGAATTTATCCCTGAACTTAGTTTAATTATATTGATGTGGTGACAATGCTTCTTATTTTCTGAATGAATGCTTGAACAGTGCATATGTCTTTTGAAGTTGATGTTTAAGAATGTTAAATATGTTGGCTCTTAAAAGAATGATGACAAGGAGACATGTTATTTGATAATCTGAAAAATCATAAAAATGATTCTTGAAGCAAGAAAAAGCAGCAAAGAACAAAGTTTGCAGAAAAAAAAAAGAAAAAAATAGCGAAAAAAAGAGAGAGCAAAAGCAAGCAGAAAAAGCCAAAAGCTCTTAAAACCAAGAGGCAAGAGCAAAAAGCCAATAACCCTTAAAACCAAAAGGCAAGGGTAAATAAAAAGGATCCCAAGGCTTTGAGCATCAGTGGATAGGAGGGCCTAAAGGAATAAAATCCTGGCCTAAGCGGCTAAACCAAGCTGTCCCTAACCATGTGCTTGTGGCGTGAAGGTGTCAAGTGAAAACTTGAGACTGAGCGGTTAAAGTCAAGGTCCAAAGCAAAAAAAAAAAAGTGTGCTTAAGAACCCTGGACACCTCTAATTGGGACTTTAGCAAAGCTGAGTCACAATCTGAAAAGGTTCACCCAATTATGTGTCTGTGGCATTTATGTATCCGGTGGTAATACTGGAAAACAAAGTGCTCAGGGCCACGGCCAAGACTCATAAAGTAGCTGTGTTCAAGAATCAACATACTGAACTAGGAGAATCAATAACACTATCTGAACTCTGAGTTCCTATAGATGCCAATCATTCTGAACCTCAATGGATAAAGTGAGATGCCAAAACTATTCAAGAGGCAAAAAGCTACAAGTCCCGCTCATCTGATTGGAGTTATGTTTCATTGATAGTTTGGAATTTATAGTATATTCTCTTCTTTTTATCCTATTTGATTTTTCGTTGCTTGGGGACAAGCAACAATTTAAGTTTGGTATTGTGATGAGCAGATAATTTATACGCTTTTTGGCATTATTTTTAGTATGTTTTTAGTAGAATCTAGTTACTTTTAGGAATGTTTTCATTAGTTTTTATGTTAAATTCACATTTCTGGAATTTACTATGAGTTTGTGTTTTTTTTTTGTGATTTCAGGTATTTTCTGGCTGTAATTGAGGGACTTGAGCAAAAATCAGATTCAGAGGTTGAAGAAGGACTGCTGATGCTGTTGGATTCTGACCTCCCTGCACTCAAAGTGGATTTTCTGGAGCTACAGAACTCAAAATGGCACGCTTCTAATTGCGTTGGAAAGTAGACATCCAGGGCTTTCCAGCAATGTATAATAGTCCATACTTTGGCCGAGTTTAAACGATGTAAAAGGGCATTGAACGCCAGTTCTACGCTGCTGTCTGGAGTTAAACGCCAGAAACACGTCACAAACCAGAGTTGAACGCCAGAAATACGTTACAACCTGGCGTTCAACTCCAAGAATGACCTCTGCACGTGTAACATTCAAGCTCAGCCCAAGCACACACCAAGTGGGCCCAGAAGTGGATTTATGCATCAATTACTTACTTTTGTAAACCCTAGTAGCTAGTTTATTATAAATAGGACCTTTTACTATTGTATTAGACATCTTTGGATCTTTGAATCTTTTGATCACTTTTAGATCTCTAGACCTCCATGGGAGGCTGGCCACTCGGCCATGCTTACCCTATGTTCACTTATGTATTCTCAACGGTAGAGTTTCTACACTCCATAGATTAAGGTGTGGAGCTCTGCTGTTCCTTATGAATTAATACAAAGTACTACTGTTTTTCTATTCAATTCAACTTATTCCGCTTCTAAGATATTTATTCGCGCTTCAACCTGAATGTGATGAACGTGACAATCATCATCATTCCCCCACGAACGCATGCATGACAACCACTTCCGTTCTACCTTAGATTGAATGAGTATCTCTTGGATCTCTTAATCAGAATCTTCGTGGTATAAGCTAGATTGATGGCGGCATTCATGAGAGTCCGGAAAGTCTAAACCTTGTCTGTGGTATTCCGAGTAGGACTCTGGGATTGAATGACTATGACGAACTTCAAACTTGCGATTGCTGGGCGTAGTGACAGACGCAAAAGGAGGGTGAATCCTATTCCAGCATGATCGAGAACCTCAGATGATTAGCCGTGCTGTGACAGAGCATTTGGACCATTTTCACAAGAGGATGGGATGCAGCCATTGACAAGGGTGATGCGTCCAGACGATTAGCCATGCAGTGACAGCGCATCGGACCATTTTCCAGAGAGGATAAAAAGTAGCCATTGACAACGGTAATGTCCTTACATAAAGGGCCATGGAAAGGAGTAAGACTGATTGGATGAAGACAGCAGGAAAGCAAAGGTTCAGAGGAACGAAAGCATCTCTATACACTTATCTGAAATTCTCACCAATGATATACATAAGTGTTTCTATCCTTATTTTCTATCTATTTATTATTTATGTTCGAAAACTCCATAACTATTTCATATCCGCCTGACTGAGATCTACAAGGTGACCATAGCTTGCTTCCTACCAACAATCTCCGTGGGATCGACCCTTACTCACGTAAGGTTTTATTACTTGGACGACCCAGTGCACTTGCTGGTTAGTTGTATCGAAGTTATGAATGAAATAACAATTTATTAAGACGTGCGTACAGAGTTTTTGGCACCGTTGCCTGAGATCACAATTTCGTGCGCCACTCACCTATTCCCGAAACCATGGCTCGAACAAAGAACGTTTCTCGCTGTCCCACTGTAGGATCTCCAAACACTGGAACTTCTCAAGCTAATGTGACTAAGGATAAGAAACCCATGACAGAGAAAGATCCTCCACTGTCTCCTCTTCCTCCTCGATCATCCTCTTGTCCTAGAGGATGCTCTACCTCCCAAGGTCTATCAAATCGTTCAAACTGAGGTAGTCATCGTCCTATGTTTCAAATTTTATTTTGGGAATCTTCCACACTCATTTCAATCCCCTTCATTCTTTCTCTAGTATTATTTTTGAGTTTCACAGGGCTGTAGTGGCTAATGTTTTCTTATGTTCTACTTTTTCTTGCTGATTTATATGTATTAGCTAGAAAAAGGTTTAAACTTTGTGGATAACATTATTTTTCAAAACTAAGAACATCTTTTCAAAATTCAAAAACCAGTGTATCCTGAGTTGGTTCTTGATTTTTATGCCAACATATTTTATCATGAAGAAAACATCCACTCATATGTAAAGGCCGTGGAATTTTTTTGAACAAAGACGCTATTAGTAAAGCTCTAGGTTATTATGACCTAGGTGTTAATATTTACACTTTTGGAAAATAGGATGATGATATTGGTATTTCACACAAGGAGGTACTGGCCAATATATGTGTGAATATTTCTCTCATAGATGATGTTACTCCTAATCATTGGTCTCTAGGTCCTGTTAGAGCTCAGCTGCACCGCATCATTACTCATATTCTATTGCCCTAAAGCGGTTCTTATCAAAGAGTCACATTTTGTGACACCTTAGTTCTCTATGCCATTCTAAACAAAGTTAAACTTTTTTTTGCATATTTGGCGATGCGTCACATGTTTGACTGCATTAGAAGCGATAAAAATGTTTTTTACCATATGGCATATTTTTAACTTACATTTTTGAATACTTTAGTGTTAATTTCACTGATGAGAAACAAGAGAATAGAACCTCTTATCTGAAAGACGGTGGTGCAATAAAATAATCAAAAGAAAAATGGACTAGCACTAAAAAGACACTATTATGAAAAAAGATGAAGATGAAAGCATTACTCCATCCTTGGCTACGGGTACATCTTCCTCCCACAAGTATTTGATCAACGGAGTGGTCAAGGATGTTCTACAAGAGTTTGTCAATATGACCAAACACCTCGTCAACTCCAGCAAAGAAGCAAGAAAACTGGCAGTCCAAAATGGAAATTCTCTGAGAAAGTCTCAGGGTCGAATTGAAGTACTTCTAAAGTACTTAGGAGAAGAACTGATTCAATCTTACCAAGAGGATGAAGAGCCCTTGGGAACCAAGGATGAGGGATCTAATGTCTAGAGAATTATCTCTATTGATGCTAATTAAAAACTGTTTCTTTTATATTTTGATCTTTTGATACACTTTCTTCATAGCTGGATGACTGTAATTTGACTAGTAAGATTTAACTTCAAACTGTATAGTTTGTGTCTAACAAAATATTTTATGCAAGGGCATTGTTATTTTGGTTTTATTTAACTTTTTTGATGACAAAAGGGGGAATAAAAATGAAAAATGAATTGATGAATGCATTGCTATGATGATTTGTAGTATAGGCTGAGTTAATATGTTTGATGAATTGGTTGAATTAGTAGTGTTGAGTTAAGAAATTAACTAAATTAATTAGTGATGACAAACATTATTTTTGGAAAAAATAAATAATTAGTGTTGAGTGTTAATAATTATAAGTTACTAATTATTTATTATATGTTGCAGGCCAAAAATTAGTTTAGCAGCCCATATTGGTATGAAAATAATATAGCAAGGCTGGTGAGTCAATAAACAAGCAAAGCCCAAAAGAAACAAAGCCAAAGGAACCAACGGGCCAAGCTAATCAAACCCGATCCAAGCCCATGTCCATCAATTCAAGTGGATCACACCAAGCTTCTAATACAAGATTGAAGACTTCACTCTCTCTTATTGCTTCGGTCAGCAACAAAACAAAAGAAAGAGAGTTGTGTTTCTCCTGCTACTTTTATCAGAGAAGAAAGAAAGAGAAAGCTTAATCATAAAGCAAAGATCTAATCACCCATCAAGTTGAGTTAGAAATTAAAAGGTGATTTATTTCCATTTGCATGTAACTTACTTTCTTCACTTCATCTCAAATCTTCTGCTTTACCATTTTTGGATAAATGGAAAAAGTGTTCTTTGATCTTCACTGCTGTGCATCTATGGTCATATATGTGTCTTGGGGACCAAGTTGTTTTTCAATGGCCAAGATCTGGGATTACCATTGAAAATGTTTGTTTCTACTGCTCTGTGTCTTCGATCAAGCAAAAAGGAGACAGCTTGGAAATCTCTAATTTGGGATAAATGAAGAAAGCAATCTCTGTTTACCACTGCTGTACATCAATGGTCAAGATTGTTTCTTGGGGACCAAGAAGTATCTCAAGGGTTCAGATCTGGGTTCACCATTGAAAGAATTTTCTTTGCTTCCCTGAGACTTTCGGTCATGAAAGAAGGTCAGACTCAAACTTTCAATTTGGGGATTAACTGGAAAAAAGGTGATGTGGTGTGTGAGTGAAGCACACAGCTCGAGGGTTGACCTTAGAGAGAGAAACTCAGCAACATGCAAGGAGATAAATGAAGCTTGCTGTTCATTCAGAAGGCAAGGAGAGAAAACCAGAGTGTGAGAACAGTGTTCTATAAAGAAGTTCCTCTACTTGGATAATGCTTTCTTTCAAAGAAGCATTCAGCCAATACTGAAGAACTCAAGCTGAGGTTTGCAAATCTGGTTTTGCACATAGCAAAGAGGCTGCTGATGAAGTCAATCTCCTTCATGTTTTACTGATTGTAATGTGCTTTTCTAAGTTTATCTTTCTGTAATTTCTTGTGAGAAAAGGCATTGTGAGAAAGATTATGAAAAAGCCATGAGTGGAAAAAGGCTGAGAGAAACACTTGAGAGAGAAGCCTAGAGTTTATTTCAGATTTCTTTAGGTTGATTAAGTGTCTTGTATCTTGTACCTGTAAGGTATCCCTTTCTTAGTTGGGTTAGCACTAAGAGGAATAGTTAGGTATTAGCATAGCCAATGTCAAGTTAGGTTAGAACTTGAGTGTGAAAGGATTGGGTCAATCCTGTGAAATTGGTGTATGTAATACTGTTAACTATAGTGAAATTCTTCCATAGTTGTAGAGAAGACTGGACGTAGGTTGCATAGCACAAGGCAACCGAACCAGGATACATGCTGGTGTTAGCTTTTCTCTTCTCTGCTGTGTTCTGTTTTCTAATATTCATGAGACAAAAATAAATTGTCTCATAAATTTTCGCTGCTGAGTACAAACAGAATCAGAATTGAAAGTTTGTTTAAAAAGGATAATAACAGCAACTTAAAAGGAAGGCATAGATTCAACCCCCTTCTCTAAGCCTACCACAACCTTCAAGTAGACCAGGTTGTTTTGTAAATTTGTGGATGATAGGTTAATTTTTTATGTTTGGCATTATCATTGGCTATAGTTTTTGTACATACATTGTTATTTTAATGATGATTATAGGTTAAGAAAAAGCACACATTAAGGTGAGCAACCAGAACAAAAGAAAGGGGGAGATCAACATGAAATTGGATCATCAAAGGTAAGTATCATAAACTCTTTTCACCACTTTTAATTATAATTCATTTTCTTAATGAATGTTTGTCATTAAGGGAGAAATTATTGAGTTTGAGAAGAATAATAATAATAATTATTTGATTATGATAAAACATTATTGGTTGGGGTAAAAGTCCAAAATTTTTTGTCATGTGTGTGATTGTTGTGTAGAAAAATAAGATACAATCAAAACAGATCCAAGTCCATTTCTAGCACTCACATCCTCTCTTTTAGCCCATAACTAATATGTAAAATTCACTTGCCAATACTCATTTCCCTCCTTTGGCCGGTGACCAATGTGTAGAACCAACAATTCAAGGTTAACAAGATGTTCACAAGTTAAATGATATGTTCAAAAGTGAGTTTAAGCAAAATAAAAAAGTTAATCACCTAGTTTGATCATGGAAAAGGAAAAAAAAGGAAAAAATCAAAGTTGGATGCAAAAGAAAAAATCAAATTTGATTTAGTACAGGAGTAAATCAAAGAAGCTAAGTTACCATCTTTGTGCAACCAATCTAGCTTGTTGAAGCTACCATTATCTCAGCTACACATTTTCGAGTAAGAAGAAGAAAATGGAGGTTATTTTTTTCTGTTGTAAATCAAATGTCACAATTGAAACTTGGAGTCAAATAATGGATCAATGGTTCAGATCTTTGAAGTCAAAAGAAAAGGAAGAAAGAGAAGTAGTTAGGTTAGAATCCAAGCCAACTCTATTATCCATGAAAATTCGCTGATGTCCCATCTCTTCTCTGCGTCTTGTAAGACCCGGTTAATTAACGGCTAATTAACCCATATATGAGAATTTATTCTAGAAAGCCAA
Source organism: Arachis hypogaea (assembly GCF_003086295.3). NCBI lineage: Eukaryota > Viridiplantae > Streptophyta > Magnoliopsida > Fabales > Fabaceae > Arachis > Arachis hypogaea. The sequence continues at coordinate 38,677,556 of NC_092052.1, read as the reverse complement.
AAATGATATTTTTATGGCTTAATATGATAGAGGAAATTGAGACGAGAATTTCGGTACCAATTTTATGGAAATCGGACCAAGATTGGACTGAACGGGCCAAACCGGTCCAACCGGACCCAAAGTGGGCCCTTGGCCCAACATAACTAAACCAAAACCCTAGTTTTCAGCACTCTCTCTCCTCACACAACACTAATACACGCTGAAAAAGAGAGGCCATGGAGGGAAGAACACTCTCTCAAGTTCTATCTCTCACTTGATCTTCAAACCACCATAACTTTTGATCTAGAGCTCCGATTGCCACTCCGTTTGCGGCCACGCGTTCACCGCGGAGAGCTCTACAAAACCCATACAATTAATCTTGAGGTAAGCCATGTTTTACTGTTCGAAATTCCAGCCCTTGATTTCGAGTTTCATGAGTAAAAATGTTGAGATTTTGGGTTCTTTGATGTTATAGGACCCAACTCTCTTGAAGGAGAAGGTTAATCTTGTCTCTTTGGACCTTGGGTGTGGTAAGATTCTCAACCCTAGTGTAATTTGTTGTTCTATGAGGTTTGGGCATTGAGATGTTGTGTATGGGTATGATGATTGTGGCTTAGGTTGTGTATATGTGAATATTGGAGCTTGATTGGTGATTTTGGAAAGCTTGGAAGAGGGTTTTGTGTGATAAAATCTGTTCTTGGAGGTGTTGATACCTTGAGAGCTTGTGGACAAGTGGTTTGGAAGTGCTCCGGTTGAGCTTGGGAAATTGGCTAAGGTATGGTTTCGGTTTCCCGTATCTAATATGTAATGTGGTAGGAAATACTTAGGCTAGAGGCCCTAAGATAGGTATTGAATTGATGATGTTGTGGAATGGTTGAGATATATGATGTGATCATATGTGTGATTATGAATATTGATGCCTTGATTGTGTGATATGTGAGAAAATGCATGTTGTGATATATGCTTGATGAATGATTGAGGTTGAATTGATGGGTGGTGCCATATTGTTGGTGAGTATGATGATTATGTATAATGATGGTTGATTGGAAATTGATATTGTTAGGAATTGGGATGAGAAGGATGTATGACATAATATTGTGTTTATCCTTTGGCCTTTTGATTGAGAAGTGTTAAAATGGTTAGAGGTAGTTTTGAGAATTTTGGTAAAATGTCAATGCGTGAGTTGAGGATGGCTTGTTGTTGAATTTGGTACACTTTGATTGATTTCAAAGAAAAGGGATGAAATTGGCATGTTTTAATTGATTTTGAAAAGAGTTGAAAGTGGCTTGTTTTGAAAATGGCACTTTGTGGTTTTGAATGAAAATATGGTTTTTAGGCATACTTTGACGGGACATAACTTGGACTACGGGTCTTTGATTTATGCCAAATCTGTTTAGAAATGAAATTGGATCCGGGATGTCCATGCCGTTCGAAGAACGGGTGAAAAATGATTTAAAATGAGAGAGTTACGACCGTCGAAAGATTGGGGGTTGAATCTGTGAATTCTGCAGCTTTTAACTTAGAAAATTTTTAGCAGAATGACCCCTCGCACGTAGGCGCACTTGGCGCGTATGCGCCGTTCTTCGAGAAAGCATCATCCACGCGTGCGCGTGGAGTGCGCGTACGCGTGGCCCTGTTTTCATCCCAAAGTTGATTTTTGAGTTTTAAAAGCCAAACTTCATACTTCTAAACCTCCAATCTCACCACTTATGTCTTAAATCATTATGATATGCCTAGCATGAGGAAAAGGGCTAGTGAATGTGGTAACTTGCGAGTGAAGCAAGGGAAAAATGAATGATCCATGAGGATCAAAGATGATTATGTGAGATGTGGAGGATGGCGGTGGAAGTGCTTGTTATGCCATGGGCCGAATGGCCGTAATTGTTAATGAATTGGCTGGTTATGGATTTAACCGTGAGCCGGATGGCTGGATTATGCCGTGTGGCGGCGGAGCCATGTTTATGGCTAAGTATAAATGCATATATGTTGTTGAATGAATTGTGAATGTTGGCACTTCCACCATTGGAGATGAGGGTTTCCCTGGGTAGTAGCAGTGGCTAGCCACCACGTGCTCCAGGTTGAGACTCGAAGCTCTTTTGACCCTATGTCGTAAGTGTGGCCGGGCACTGTGAAAGGCCCGGATGAGCTCGCCCCCGTAAATATTCACCAGTGAGGGTGATGGATATGGATCATGTTTATGATCAAGTTTATGATGAGTATAACTCGACTTGGGGATGCACGACAGAGGGACAGTCCAATGATTAGCTACCAGGACTTGTCGGGTTGGCTCTATAACCGACAGATGATATCATCAGCCACTAGGGACAGGCATGCATCATAAGCATACTACATGAATTGTTTGAGATTGCCTATTTGACTGCATATTACTTGCTAATTGTCTAAATGCCTTATCTGTTCCTATTTGTAAATCTCTTGTCTAATATAACTGTGTTTGCTATATTATACTCCTGCTGGTGGTTGGGAGGTCTGAAGGAATTGGAAAGGGAAGTATTAGTTAGACTGAAGAATCGTTAGTCAGTTGCCACTTACAGTTTAGCTTGTTTATAAGCTTTGATATTATCTGGAGGAAGCTCTAGGATTGCCTTCGGCTTTCCTCTATTATTATGTATTATATATGTGGAAGCTGTTACTGTGCTGGGGACTTCTGGTTCTCACCCATGCGGATTTTGTGGTTTTCAGATGCAGGACGCGAGGCTTCTCGTTGAGGCATGCTGGAGACTTCTGGATTAGCAAAGATCCTTTGTTCTCGGGACTCTGTTTTGGGTTATATATCTTGTTTAGATACTTTTATCTCCATTAAATAATACAAACTGTGATGACTCCTTCTAGAGGGGATTTTTGGAGAATAGGTTTTCTGTATTTGTGTCCCTTTGGGTTTCCTTTGTGGTTTCCTTATTTTATCATATGTATATATTGCTATGCTCGGACCGGTTCTCTTCGCAGCCGGGTTTTGAGTCTTGATATTCTTGTTTTTGACACTCTTTATATATATGATCTCGCGTTAGCTTATCCCGGTTCGTTACGTTATCGATCGGAGTGTTGCCCGTTCGAGTTACGGTTTTTGTTTACCCCCTTTTTCTACAAAGGCTCCTAGTTATAATCAATTATTCATACTACTATACGTACTAAATTTTTGTTTTAGAGGTCGTAATACCTTGCCATCTCTGAATTATGACTTAAGCATAAGACTTTGTATGGTAGGGTGTTACATTATGGTATCAGAGCAGTTCGTTCCTGTAGAGCCTGAGGAATGGACTGACTATGCTTCTGTGCATTCTCTGTGTGTGTGTTATGTGCTACTAGTATATCTGCTTGATATAATTGGCATAAACGTTCATGAGCATGCATTTGGGACTTTGAAGAACTAGACTTCCAATATTGAGACTGATCAACTTAATATTGATTGTTTGGTGTGTATAGGAACCAGATGGCGCCTTGTGGACGCGGTAGAGGCCGTGGGAGAGGACATACGAATGCTCGTGCACCGGAGACTAATCCTAATGACCCGGTGAACTTTATGACTGCGTTGGAGAACATGGCTGCTGCTATGCAAGCCACTGCTGAGGCTCTTGGTCAACAGATGAACAACCATGGTAATGACGGAGGTGGAGTTCAGGGTCCGATGACACTGGCGAACTTTTTGAAGGTTAATCCACCGAAGTTCAAGGGAACTACTAGCCCGACTGAAGCCGATAAGTGGTTTCAAGCCATGGAACGAGCACTGCAAGCGCAGGTGGTACCTGAAGGGCAGCGTGTAGAGTTCGTTACCTATTTGCTCACTGGGGAAGCGTCGCATTGGTGGCAAGGAATCCGACGCCTCCTGCAGCAGGGTGATGATTATATCACCTGGAATGTCTTCCAAGAGGAGTTCTATAAGAAGTACTTTCCGACTTCTGCTAGGACGGCCAAGGAGCTTGAATTGTTGCAGCTGAAGCAGGGTACTATGTCCGTATCTGAGTATACTGACAAGTTTGAGGAGCTGTTCAGATTCTCTCGTATGTGTCAAGGGACTCCGGTGGAATATGAGGAATGGAAGTGTGTTAAGTACGAAGGAGGACTCCGGAGCGATATTTTCAGTTCAGTGGGACCAATGGAGATTAGGACTTTCTCCGAGTTGGTGAACAAGTGTAAGGTTGCTGAAGAGTGTGTGAAGAGGGCAACCGCTGAGAAAGGAAGTTACAAAGGATCATTTTTACAGAACCGAGGAAAGAGCTTTGCACCTAGAGGTCCGCCTTTCAAGAGGGGAGGTTCTTTTAGGAGGCCCAACAACAACTACTCCCAAGGGAAAAGGTTTGGGAAGCAGCCTCAGAATGATCAAGCTTGTACTAGGTGTGGGAGTCACCATCCGGGAGTACCATGCAAGGCCGGATGGGGTTTGTGCTACAATTGTGGAAAGGCGGGGCATAAAGCCGCAAGTTGTCCAAAGAAGCAAAAGTAAGGTGCCGGGAAAGCACAACAGACTGGTCGGGTGTTCACCACCTCAGCTGTGGGTGCAGAGGGATCCGAGACACTCATTCGTGGTAACTGTGAAATGGCTGGTCAAACTTTAAATGCTTTATTTGATTCGGGAGCATCGCATTCATTCATTGCATTTGAGAAAGCCCATGAGTTAGGGTTGAAGATCGTAACCTTAGGTTATGACTTAAAAGTGTATAATGCTACCCATGAAGCCATGGTAACTAGACTAGGATGCCCGAAAGTTTCGTTTAGGTTCAAGCAGCGTGATTTTGTCCATAATCTAATCTGCTTACCGATGATCGGTCTTGATCTTATCTTGGGATTGGACTGGTTATCCGAAAACCATGTCCTGCTTGATTGTTCTACCAAGTCGGTGTACTTTATGCCGGAGGATACAGAAGGGCCGGTTGTGGTGAATAATTATTACTTGAATTCAATGATGGTGAACTGTTCTGGAACCGAATGTCAGGGTATCCTGTTGTTAACCGCGGGTGTTTCGGGTGATGATCAAAGGTTGGATCAGATTCCGGTAGTGTGTGAGTTTCCGGAAGTGTTTCCCGATGATATTGAGGAATTTTCACCTAACCGAGAGGTCGAGTTTGCTATTGAATTGGTGCCTGGGGCGGGACCAATCTCAAGTGCTCCTTATAGGATGTCACTGTTAGAGATGGCCGAGCTAAAGTCTCAGTTAGAGGAATTGTTGGGTAAGAACTTTATCCGACCAAGTGTTTCCCCGTGGGGTGCTCCAGTGTTACTGGTAAAGAAGAAAGATGGAAGTATGCGACTCTGTGTGGATTACAGGCAGCTGAACAAGGTCACCATAAAGAATAAGTACCCATTGCCGAGGATTGATGATCTCATGGATCAGTTACAAGGAGCTGGGGTTTTCTCTAAGATCAATTTGCGATCCAGTTATCACCAGATAAGGGTGAGGGGTGAGGATATCCCTAAGACCGCTTTCAAAACTCGTTATGGTCATTACGAGTACACTGTAATGTCCTTTGGGTTGACGAACGCTCCTGCAGTATTCATGGATTACATGAATAGAGTGTTCCGTCTGTTTCTGGATAAATTCGTGGTTGTCTTCATTGACGATATACTAATTTACTCCAAGACTGAAGAAGAGCATGCAGAACACTTGCGGACCGTGTTGCAGATTTTAAAGGAGAAGAAACTCTATGCGAAACTGTCTAAGTGTGAGTTCTGGAAGAGTGAGGTGAAGTTTTTGGGTCACGTGGTGAGTAAGAAGGGAATAGCCGTAGATCCAACCAAGGTAGAAGCTGTGATGGATTGGAAGCAACCAACCACAGTAACTGAGATAAGGAGTTTTCTGGGTTTAGCTGGCTATTACCGAAGGTTCATCAAAGGCTTTTCGCAATTAGCTTTGCCGTTGACAAAGTTAACTCGCAAAGACACTCCGTTTGTTTGGACTCCTGAGTGCGAGGAGAGCTTTCAGACATTGAAGAAAAAGTTGACCACTGCACCTGTGTTAGTGTTACCTGAGCCGAACGAGCCTTTTGAGGTGTACTGTGATGCATCGTTAAAGGGCCTAGGGTGCGTGCTGATGCAGCATCATAATGTGGTGGTGTATGCCTCACGACAGTTGAGACCTCACGAAGTTAGTTATCCTACGCACGATTTGGAACTCGCTGCGGTTGTGTTTGCCTTGAAGGTGTGGAGGCATTATCTCTATGGGGTTAAGTTCCAAGTCTTCTCCGATCACAAGAGCTTGAAATACCTCTTTGATCAGAAAGAACTTAATATGAGGCAAAGGAGGTGGATGGAATTGTTGAAAGACTATGACTTTGAGTTAAATTACCATCCTGGAAAGGCGAATATAGTGGCGGATGCGTTAAGTCGAAAGTCGTTATATGCGTCTTGGATGATGCTTCAAGAGGAGAAGTTGCTCAAGGGATTCGAGAGTCTAAAAATTGGTGCTCGAGAAGTATCTGGAACCTTGTGTTTGAGCCGATTAGAAATCTCGAGTGACTTTAAGTTCGAACTCCTAAAGGCTCATGAAAATGATGAAGCGTTATGGAAGGTTTTACCGACTATCGAGCAAGGAAAACAGTGGAGAGTGTCGGAAGAAAAAGATGGGTTATGGAGATTCAGGGGTAGGATCATTGTGCCGGATGTTGGCACTTTGAGGCAAGATATCTTAAAGGAGGCACACAAAAGCGGATTCTCCATTCACCCGGGGAGTACTAAGATGTACCATGATTTAAAGGCGATGTTTTGGTGGCCGGGTATGAAGAATGATGTGGCGGAATATGTTTCAAAGTGCTTAACTTGTCAAAAGGTAAAGATTGAACATCAAAGACCTTCCGGGATGTTGCAACCCTTAGAGGTTCCGCAATGGAAGTGGGAAAGTATTGCAATGGACTTTGTGTCGGGATTGCCAAGGACTAGGACTGGTTTTGATGCTATCTGGGTGATCGTGGACCGACTGACGAAGTCAGCTCACTTTTTACCCGTTCGGATGACTTACACCCTTGAGGAGCTAGCTCGGTTATACATAAAGGAGATTGTGAGACTCCATGGTGTACCTGCTACTATAATCTCTGATAGAGATCCTTGTTTCACTTCGAGGTTCTGGGGTGCATTTCAGAAAGCTTTTGGAACTCGATTAAGCTTGAGTACAGCGTACCATCCTCAAACAGATGGTCAATCCGAGAGGACGATCCAAACACTAGAGGATATGTTGAGAGCTTGTGTTTTGGACCAACCGGCGAGTTGGGATCGGTATATGCCGTTAGTAGAGTTTGCATACAATAATAGTTACCATGCGAGCATCGAAATGGCTCCGTATGAGGCTTTGTATGGGAGAAAATGTCAATCTCCACTATGTTGGTATGAAGCTGGAGAGAAAGGCTTGTTGGGGCCGGAAATGATAGCTGAGACCACTGAACAAGTCAAGAAAATCCGAGATAGGATGCTTACGGCGTAGAGTCGTCAAAAGAGTTACGCCGATCAAAGGCGGAAGCCCTTAGAATTTGAGGCAGGAGATCATGTTTTCCTGAAAGTTACTCCGACCACAGGAGTAGGTAGAGCGATTAAAGCAAAGAAGTTGAATCCTCGATACATTGGTCCATTTCAGATCTTGGAGAGGATTGGGCCGGTGGCGTATCGGGTGGCTCTACCACCCCATCTTTCAAACCTGCACGACGTATTTCATGTGTCGCAGCTTCGAAAGTACACTCCTGATGCTAGCCATGTGTTAGAACCTGAATCGGTTCAGTTAAGAGAAGATTTGACGCTTCCAGTGGCTCCAGTCAGAATTGATGATACTAGTATCAAACGGTTGCGTAGAAAAGAGGTTTCATTAGTCAAAGTGGCTTGGAGTCGAGGCGGTGTTGAGGAACACACTTAGGAACTTGAGTCGGAGATGCGAACGGATTATCCGCACTTATTCTCAGGTAATTGAATTTGAATTTAAATTTTGTGGGCAAAATTCCCAATTAGGTGGGTAGAATGTAAGACCCGGTTAATTAACGGCTAATTAACCCATATATGAGAATTTATTCTAGAAAGCCAAAAATGATATTTTTATGGCTTAATATGATAGAGGAAATTGAGACGAGAATTTCGGTACCAATTTTATGGAAATCGGACCAAGATTGGACCGAACGGGCCAAACCGGTCCAACCGGACCCAAAGTGGGCCCTTGGCCCAACATAACTAAACCAAAACCCTAGTTTTCAGCACTCTCTCTCCTCACACAACACTAATACACGCTGAAAAAGAGAGGCCATGGAGGGAAGAACACTCTCTCAAGTTCTATCTCTCACTTGATCTTCAAACCACCATAACTTTTGATCTAGAGCTCCGATTGCCACTCCGTTTGCGGCCACGCGTTCACCGCGGAGAGCTCTACAAAACCCATACAATTAATCTTGAGGTAAGCCACGTTTTACTGTTCGAAATTCCAGCCCTTGATTTCGAGTTTCATGAGTAAAAATGTTGAGATTTTGGGTTCTTTGATGTTATAGGACCCAACTCTCTTGAAGGAGAAGGTTAATCTTGTCTCTTTGGACCTTGGGTGTGGTAAGATTCTCAACCCTAGTGTAATTTGTTGTTCTATGAGGTTTGGGCATTGAGATGTTGTGTATGGGTATGATGATTGTGGCTAGGGGTGGCAAAGCGGGCCGGCCCGCCCCAACCCGCCCCGCCCCGCCAACTAAAATGGGTTCAAAATGCTAGCCCGCCCCGCTTTATGGCGGATTGGCGGGTTGGCGGGCTAGCCCGCTTCACTCTTTTTTTTTTTTTTAAATAAAATTTATTAAAATTAACCAAAAAATAATAATTAAAAAATTAAATACAAATAAAAAATAGTCAAATTATAATATAATTTTTTTACTATTTTTTTAATTTTTAACTTCAATAAAATTGTTCAAAATAATAATTGTCAATAGAATTATCTTTATTTTAAAAAATAAGTCACATAATTTGAGTATATATACGAAATCGTAAAATAAAATAAATAAAGTTAGTAACTAAAAGAAGAATAAAAACAAAAAAATGAAAAAAAGTGTTTAAAAAATTCTATAATTATTAATTTTATAATAGTAATCACTCTTTTATTTAATTAAAAAAAAAGAAAAATAAAAATCTTCGGCCCGGCGGACCGGCCCGCCCCGCCCCGCCAAAACCCGCCAATTTGGCGGTGCGGGTTTGGCGGGTTTTTTAAATTTGGCGGGCTCCAAATCCTAGCCCGACCCGCCTTTTTTAGCGGGTTTAGCAGATCGGCCCGACGGGCTCGACCCGTTTTGCCACCCCTAATTGTGGCTTAGGTTGTGTATATGTGAATATTGGAGCTTGATTGGTGATTTTGGAAAGCTTGGAAGAGGGTTTTGTGTGATAAAATCTATTCTTGGAGGTGTTGATACCTTGAGAGCTTGTGGACAAGTGGTTTGAAAGTGCTCCGGTTGAGCTTGGGAAATTGGCTAAGGTATGGTTTCGGTTTCCCGTATCTAATATGTAATGTGGTAGGAAATACTTAGGCTAGAGGCCCTAAGATAGGCATTGAATTGATGATGTTGTGGAATGGTTGAGATATATGATGTGATCATATGTGTGATTATGAATATTGATGCCTTGATTGTGTGATATGTGAGAAAATGCATGTTGTGATATATGCTTGATGAATGATTGAGGTTGAATTGATGGGTGGTGCCATATTGTTGGTGAGTATGATGATTATGTATAATGATGGTTGATTGGAAATTGATATTGTTAGAAATTGGGATGAGAAGGATGTATGACATAATATTGTGTTTATCCTTTGGCCTTTTGATTGAGAAGTGTTAAAATGGTTAGAGGTAGTTTTGAGAATTTTGGTAAAATGTCAATGCGTGAGTTGAGGATGGCTTGTTGTTGAATTTGGTACACTTTGATTGATTTCAAAGAAAAGGGATGAAATTGGCATGTTTTAATTGATTTTGAAAAGAGTTGAAAGTGGCTTGTTTTGAAAATGGCACTTTGTGGTTTTGAATGAAAATATGGTTTTTAGGCATACTTTGACGGGACATAACTTGGACTACGGATCTTTGATTTATGCCAAATCTGTTTAGAAATGAAATTGGATCTGGGATGTCCATGCCGTTCGAAGAACGGGTGAAAAATGATTTAAAATGAGAGAGTTATGACCGTCGGAAGATTGGGGGTTGAATCTGTGAATTATGCAGCTTTTAACTTAGAAAATTTTTAGCAGAATGACCCCTCGCGCGTAGGCGCACTTGGCGCGTATGCGCCGTTCTTCGAGAAAGCATCATCCACGCGTGCGCGTGGAGTGCGCGTACGCGTGGCCCTGTTTTCATCCCAAAGTTGATTTTTGAGTTTTAAAAGCCAAACTTCATACTTCTAAGCCTCCAATCTCACCACTTATGTCTTAAATCATTATGATATGCCTAGCATGAGGAAAATGGCTAGTGAATGTGGTAACTTGCGAGTGAAGCAAGGGAAAAATGAATGATCCATGAGGATCAAAGATGATTATGTGAGATGTGGAGGATGGCGGTGGAAGTGCTTGTTATGCCATGGGCCGAATGGCCGTAATTGTTAATGAATTGGCTGGTTATGGATTTAACCGTGAGCCGGATGGCTGGATTATGCCGTGTGGCGGCGGAGCCATGTTTATGGCTAAGTATAAATGCATATATGCTGTTGAATGAATTGTGAATGTTGGCACTTCCACCATTGGAGATGAGGGTTTCCCTGGGTAGTAGCAGTGGCTAGCCACCACGTGCTCCAGGTTGAGACTCGAAGCTCTTTTGACCCTATGTCGTAAGTGTGGCCGGGCACTGTGAAAGGCCCGGATGAGCTCACCCCCGTAAATATTCACCAGTGAGGGTGATGGATATGGATCATGTTTATGATCAAGTTTATGATGAGTATAACTCGAGTTGGGGATGCACGACAGAGGGACAGTCCAATGATTAGCTACCAGGACTTGTCGGGTTGGCTCTATAACCGACAGATGATATCATCAGCCACTAGGGACAGGCATGCATCATAAGCATACTACATGAATTGTTTGAGATTGCCTATTTGACTGCATATTACTTGCTAATTGTCTAAATGCCTTATCTGTTCCTATTTGTAAATCTCTTGTCTGATATAACTGTGTTTGCTATATTATACTCCTGCTGGTGGTTGGGAGGTCTGAAGGAATTGGAAAGGGAAGTATTAGTTAGACTGAAGAATCTTTAGTCAGTTGCCACTTACGGTTTAGCTTGTTTATAAGCTTTGATATTATCTGGAGGAAGCTCTAGGATTGCCTTCGGCTTTCCTCTATTATTATGTATTATATATGTGGAAGCTGTTACTGTGCTGGGGACTTCTGGTTCTCACCCATGCGGATTTTGTGGTTTTCAGATGCAGGACGCGAGGCTTCTCGTTGAGGCATGCTGGAGACTTCTGGATTAGCAAAGATCCTTTGTTCTCGGGACTCTGTTTTGGGTTATATATCTTGTTTAGATACTTTTATCTCCATTAAATAATACAAACTGTGATGACTCCTTCTAGAGGGGATTTTTGGAGAATAGGTTTTCTGTATTTGTGTCCCTTTGGGTTTCCTTTGGGGTTTCCTTATTTTATCATATGTATATATTGCTATGCTCGGACCGGTTCTCTTCGCAGCCGGGTTTTGAGTCTTGATATTCTTGTTTTTGACACTCTTTATATATATGATCTCGCGTTAGCTTATCCCGGCTCGTTACGTTATCGATCGGAGTGTTGCCTGTTCGAGTTACGGTTTTTGTTTACCCCCTTTTTCTACAAAGGCTCCTAGTTATAATCAATTATTCATACTACTATACGTACTAAATTTTTGTTTTAGAGGTCGTAATACCTTGCCATCTCTGAATTATGACTTAAGCATAAGACTTTGTATGGTAGGGTGTTACACGTCTCTACTCTGATTTCTAGGAAAGATGACAAAGTCAAAAGAACTCTACTATTCAGAATTGGTATCCTCACCAAACTTAAGTTTTGGAAGCTTTACTCTTATATAAAAGAGTAAACAGCCATAAATTGAACCAAAGAAAGTGAGCACACTGTTTGGATCTTTATAGCTTTCGAACTATACCTTCTTTTTTCTTGATAGTTTTACATTAAAAATATGTTCTTAAGGCAAAATGTGAGATATCAGTAAAAGTCATTGAGAGAAAAGGCAAAGAGAGAAATCTTGGAGAAAAGTAAGAAATTATGTCAATCTCTTTTGCAATTGTTTCTATTTTGTGTTCATGAGCTTGAGAGGTTTTCCTTACTAAGTTAGGTGAGCACTTAGTGTTGAGAGTCTAGGAAGTGAACCTAGCTAAACCAAGTTTGGGTAAAAGTTTGGTTTGTCCCTAATAGGATTAGGTTGAATCCTTGGGAATTGGTGTGTGTAAATCTGTGAAAAAGATAACGAAAATTCTATCACAACTACTGGATGTAGGCCACATTGCACAAGGTGGTTGAACCATGATATATGGTTGTGTTTTCTCCTCTCTGCTCTTTCTGTTTTGCTCATTATGAGACAAAATAAAATTGTCTCATACTTAATCAACTTCACAGAAGTCACAGCAATATAGAGTGTTAACTTCTCATCATTATTCTGCTCCTGATTCATTCAGTGAGAGACAAACTGAATTTATTTCCTACATAATCAATGTTACAAACTTCATAGCAGCCTTTTGTTTTAAATCCTAGTTTGAAATTTAAAGTTTCAGGTTTAAAAGAGGCCATAGATCCAACCCCCTTTTCTCTATGCTATATATTGAGAACCTTCATCCATATATTTGAACTTCCTCCAAACCAACATCGTTACCAACTTGGGCCTCAAATAAATTAGGAATTTGAGTCTCCATATCCACACTTTGGGTCTCCACTTCCACATCAACATCATTAGTGTTACCACCACCAACATCTAAATAACCATCCTCATAGGAAAAATCATCTGACTCTGATATCTTATACACTACAAACAAGTCAATAACACCTTTTTCAATTCCAACATTCACCATAGCCATTACATCTGCATTAGTCTTCAATAGTCTCAACTCTCCATCTAGACTCAACCCACAATCTTTGTACCACAATGCAAAATATTATCTTAAAGATATCCTAACTTCTCTAATAAGTCATAAACTTCTATTATTCCTCATTTATCACGATATGTTCAATCCACCATTGTTTCTTTACCCTTTAAATGCTGTCAAACTTTCTGAACATTATTAAAAGTTCATCTTTGATGAACCTTGATGCTAAAATGGTCCATATCTAACATGTATTTCAAACCCTAAAAATATAAACAAATAGAGCAAAAATAGAAACAAAAATATTCAAGTATAAAAATTAGAACAATAACATTAACTCTAGATTAAAAAATAGAACAATATTTTAAAAGAGTTAAAAAAAATAGAGCAGACCATCTCAAAAAAAAAGTAGCATTTAAAATGAAAAAAAAAGAAACATTTAAAAAATAATATTTTAAAATACCGAGAATTTTAAAAAACAGAACATCAGCTATGGTTGCTAAACCTTAAAAATTATAGGTCTTCACAACCCTTTCAATAAATAGGAGTCAAACACACATGAAAAATCCTAAACCCTATTATAAACAACCCCAAATTCAACGAAAAAAAAAATATAAAATATAAAATAAAAAATGAAAACGATGAAACGAGAATTAGGAGAGAAGCTTACCGCTGATCGTGTTGTTTTTGTCGGAAAACACGTGCCATCGCCGATCTGACTGAAGCCTCCGGTACACTTGATTTAATGGCTAACCTTAAAATTTAAATATACGTTGAGCATTTTCAATTTTAAAAATTATTAATTGAAGATTGCTTTATTATTTACTTTTTGTTAAGAGACAAATTTAATTCAATATTTATTCTAATTATTTTGACTAATGTATAATATAATGCATGGTAGTTAAAATTCTTTATCTCAATGGAATCATTAGAATTCGCATTCCACCATTAAAAAATTATATTTATCAAGCTTGAGGTGACTAAATTCTATCGTTTGTATGGGTCTCAAAACAAAATTTTATAGTTGATTAATAAAATAAATTATTTCATATAAACATTTTGCACAATTTTTTTTTTGTTTTTCACATTAGTCTAATAGACTAAAAACAGATTTACTATCACTACCTATGAACTTTATTTAAAAATTTATTATTGATTAATAAATTATTACATATATAAAATAAAATTTAAATTTTCGTCACTTACACAAATGAGTTAATATGCATGCAATAATAGTATACAACTAGAGTCTATTAAGTGCATTATCTAAATTTATTAATATTTTTAATTAAACTTTTTTATTTTAAAACGAATTATAATTATAAGCGTACAATTAGATACCACTACACCAAATTTAATGAATAGTTACACTTATTTTATAATTTTTTTAAAGTGTCTCTATTAAATAAAATTATAATATTTATCTATATAAATTTTTTATCGTCAGAAATTTAGTTATTTGGATGGTAAAATTACAATTTATGTCCCTCACTTTTAAAATAAGAATTTTACCTAATCTTTGTATATTCTTAATCGTTAATGATAGTTTTATTTTTTATCTTTACTAAACTAAATTTTATATTAGAGAACGTGTTTGATTATTTATATTTATCTAAGATACGTATATTCAGAAATTGTCTCATTCTTTACTTAATTATCCACAAATATATTAATTTTTGCCCTACATCCAAATTTGTAGATATGTATCTACTCCATCCCTCTCCGCCCCACTTCAAATTTATAGGAATTTTATTTTTCTTTCTTTAGAAAAATTTGTAATATTAAAACAAACAAATTGAACTAAACTAATCGATAAAATTCTAAAGGTGATTAAATTCTACAAAAATATAATTAAGTACAAAGATAATTCTATAAATTATTCACTACAATGCATACTATATAGATAGTTTTACAATATATCAAAATAATTTTTAAAAATATTAAAATACTTTAAAGAAGATTTATTTGTTCCATTAGTTTACAAAATAACTGATAGATTAGAAAATTTATAATAGAATTTTTAAGGAATTTGTATAATAGAAAAAGGAAGTATACTAAATTAGTATTGTGTTACTATTGAATAGTATGAATGAAAAAGAATGCAAGCACAGAATATTTTCCTATTTTAAGTGAGGGTGATACTCCAAGAATCCAATTTTCTAATGGCCAAATGATAATTCTCTACCTCCATTACTGATGCTACTTTTACCTTATATCAATCATTCTCATAGGCAATCGTAATTAACTTTGCCACGTAGGCAGTCTAGAAGCAATTTGTTACATCACATAATCTTGGTGCTAATGTAAACTGCCATTTCTTGATTCTAGGACCAAATGTCTCTGGCCTATGACTCTCTTCTTTTTTCTTTCTGCAATTCCTTGTTGGGCTGTCCTCTTCAATGTCTTCAACATCTTCAATTGATTCCTCTTCAGCTAGGCTTTGTTGGTTTGGATTTGGAATTGCATCAATTATCCCCCCTCCACTATGACCTTGTCCTCAAGGTCCATATCTTGAAACTGCCTGCTAAGTTCAACCATATCCACTCACGTGGTCTCATGGTGAGGAACTCCTTTCCCAATCAACAAGGAGTTCAGTTCGAGGTCCTGTCAGAGTGGAGACAACACGACTCGCTATGATGGCAGCTGGGAGCGGCTGAAGGGAAGACGGTAATTCAGCAGCTGGTGGCGCTGACAATGGCGGAGGACCGTGGAAGGGCTTCAGCACTAACACATGGAAGACTGGATGAAGGGCACACGACTCCGGGAATTTCAACCGGTAAGCCACCTTCCCTACCTTCTGAATGACCTTGTAAGGACCATAATATCTCTTCCGTAGTTTATTATGTGGTTCCAATTGGATAAGGAGCACTGCCTATAGGGTTTAATCTTAAGTAAAACTCAATCCCCAAGGTTAAATTTCATGTCCTTTCTATGTGAATCAGCTTGCTTCTTCATTTTATTTTGAGCCCTTTGGATAAAGTAAGTCAGTTCCTTATTTAGAACTTCCCTCACCTTTAACATCTCATCCACCTTTATGACACTCGTAGTTTATGAGGTGTAACCAGGGAGCACACTCATGGAAAATCCAAATAAAGCTTCATGCGGAGTTACGTTAACGGTAGAATGGTAGGAGCCATTGCAACAGAATTCTGCCTATGATAAATAGGAGGTCCATTGTTTTGGATAGGTGTGTGTGAACACTCGTAGGTACTGCTCAAGTGTTCGATTAACCACCTCTGTCTAGCCATCACTCTGAGGGTGATATGCAGAGCTATAAAGCAACTTAGTCCCACTGAATTCAAATAAACTCTTCGAAAATCGGACTCAATCCGAAACAATAGTAACAGAAAACTCATGTAATCGTACTACTAAATTGATGAATACCTATGCCACATCCTTGGCTGTAAATTTAGGTTTCAGAGCATTGAAATGACCCACTTTGCTGAAACGGTCCACCACCACTAGGATCCTGGTAAACCTGCTGACTTAGGGAGTTGCACAATAAAATCCATGGAAATATCGGCCCATGGTCTAACCAGAATTGGTAAGGGCTTTAGCAAGCCTTGGGACTTGGCAGGGATGTACTTAGTGACTTGGCACTCTTGACAATGCTCAACAAACCTGTGAACTTGGCCTCGCATTCCAAGCCAAAAAAATGACTCCCTAGGGCCTTTTAAGTCTTGAGAATTCTCCATGTCCGCCCCTAAATGATGAGTGAAACTCTTGCAACAATAATTCCCTCAGCCCTTTGAAATCGGGAACCCAAACTTTCCTTTCACTACAAAAAAGACGCTAATTTGCGGGAGTTTTTTTTTTGGTTTTTCGGGGGTTTTTAACCCACGCAAGTTACGTAACGGCGGTTTAGTAAAATGACGCAGTTAAGTGTCCTGCAATAAGTTACGAAAGTTTTTTCAAAATGACGCTATTTCGAACTCAGAATTGCAGGGGTTTTTTGCCCTCTACTGTTTGCGGTGGTTTCAACTAAATTGCATCGGTTTCTAAAGATCTCAAATGGTTCTATGTTGCAGGAGTTTTAATTCTCGTTGTGGGGGGTTTTAAACCCCTGCAAATATCTTATACGTAAAACAACTTTTTATTTTGTTGGAGTTGTGAACTCCCGCAATTCGAAATGTAACGCCAAAATATTTATACTTTGTTATATATAGTCTTTTCTTATTTTATAAAATATTAATTAGAATGCAAAATTTAATAAAAGTAAACTTCTTTGAAGTATAAATCTAAAATGTAAGCCATTAAAATAAATAATAACCTTTTTATATTATAGTAAAATGTATAATATCTGAATTCTCACTGTCTTTATATGTCTAATCCTAAAAATTAAACAAGCTAAAATAATATAAACTCACAACCACCACTAATGAGTTCACTACTTGAATAACCTTGTTTAGTAAAAAAATGCAACATAATACCCTAACAAATATAGAACAATAAACAACTAATCAATCTTTAAAGCAATACTAAACAATGTCTTCACGATTTTCATTGCTTCCGTCTGATGATGTTCTTCCTGTTGTCAGTGTAATAGTTTTGTTCTCAATATCATTAGCCTAAAATAAATTAAAAATAGAAATATCAACATAAAAATTGCCACATCTATGACACTATAATAACAATTTAAAGAAAAAAAAAATTAAGAAGACATTAACCTTTTCTTGTGTTAAAAACTTGAAATACAAATTAGTAAGAGTAGGGATGTAAAGTTAGAATATACGAGACTAATACCATGCTAGAACATTAGCATAATATAACAATTATCATTTATCATAATTTTTAAAATTAATAGTGCAACATAAATTCGACAAGAGAAGGCAATTTACCTGAGCTCCATGGTCAAATATACTAATAAGTTCAACAGGAATTCTTCCTTCTTTAGCAAGAAAATAAGCCTTGAATGCAGTCAATGTCCCATCAAATTTAGACTCCAAATGTTTAAAATCTGCTTGGGAGTAATTAGCAGTAGATTACTTTGAAGTTGAAGAATTAGCTAACTGGCTAGGATGATTGGCATTTCTGAAAGTATTAGTATGTGTTGCTCCCATTCCCATGCATCGCACCCTATCAGAATGCTCCTCCCCAAATACTTTGCCAATAGTATCATTTGTGGATGGTCCTGATTCATCTTTCTCATTTTGAGTCATAAGTACTTCAATTTGTTCCTACAGTTGAGATTTAAACAACAAAACTTTAACAAAATAACATTAAGATGTGGCAGATTTTGAAGTTACACTTTTACTAAAATAGACCAAAAAATACAATTTACCGCTATGTCCCTTGCTTCATCAGTCACAAACGACCCATCTTTCTTCTTATGAGTTTCTATGTACATTTCTCCACGGCTAAGTTTTCATCCAGTTTCTAAAAACTATGCAAAAGAATATAAAAAAAAGTTAAAGAGCATATGATAATTTAGTAAAAACAAAAAATGAATGATGGTTTATACTATTTCATGTCTTTTCCTTGAGATAGGTTTCGAGCCACCGGTATGGGAAATTGTTTGCTTCTTGCAAACTTTCTTGTTTCTCTTGCACATCTCCTATGAGAAAAGAAAAATAAAGATTAGAAAAGTGATTACGTATTAATATTATATTTTTAAAATTTAGCATGTTACCATTGTAGAAGGTAGAAACCGATACTGAACAAAGGATGCCCATTGATCTCTGTCGATGCCAACTGGAACATTATCAATGATTTCTTGTCTACTCATGCATGGATCATAGAACTCATTCTATGTTGTGACCACTTTTTTGCAAGGCTCAATTTGCAATATCGCTTTGCAATACCCTCAGAAATTTTGAAATAAAATTTTGGCTATAAAAAAAGAATCATACACAAATAACAAGATATCATTAACAATAGATAATATTAATAGGAATTTGATAAAAGTCAATACCTCAAAATAAATAAATAACACTTTTGACCTTAAGAAAAAAAAAAGAAAAGGGTACAGATTATAATGATTTGATGATAAATTATGTGATTTCACAAAACCCAAAACCATGCATATACATATCACTTTGTCATCTAGTAATATTATAGGAGTAGTACTATTTCGTATTTTCATTTTATGCCTCGGGAGTTGGGTGAAAATTTTAAGAGTTTTATTAAAAAATTGTTGGGCTAGATTTCCGTACAATTGAAATTTTTACCATATACCTCAAAATAAATAAACTTTAGGATTATTCAACCATAGCAACATAAAAAGTTAAATGATCAGAGAATGACATATACCAATTGGCATAGTGCATGTTCAGTTATCAATGCATCACTTCTCTACTTCCATGCAAGAGATTGCACAAAAAAAATATTACATATAATATTTGAAATATAAAAATTTGCATTTATATAGAAAGCACTTATTTTGTAACTAAGCATGTGAAAACAAATTTATTGTGCACCATACCTACTGTCTCCACAGTCCAATATTCAAAAGATTGACGTCCACCAAAGTGCCTAATATGTTCTTGGGATCCTTGGTTAGGCAGTAAATGATCCGTAGCACTATCCGGATTGCTTTGCATTGCTGAATCATGATTAGGTGGTGAGACATCCATAGGTGAATTGTGAACTACATCGTCATTAAACTGATCAAAATCATTTTCAGGTTGAGGAGCTTATCTCAGGGGATTAGTAAAGCATTTACATTTCGGCATTGCTGTAGATGAATTCAACAAGTTAAAGAAAATAACTCAAAAAGCATGTTACATTTCACACAAAATTAGGCCAAAGATAAACTTTATGAACAAGTCAATGGATTAACCATAACCTTAAAATTAACAAATATATAAATAAGCTTAAACCTTAAATTTCTCATTATGAGTCAACTACGTCATCGATCAAGTGGTTTGTTGCCAATTGAATGTATTCATCAATGGTGGCACAAAGGTATATTTCCTTTTGATCAATTCAATTGTCTTACCTAAGAATCATGTTCAAATCAACAATAGCTACATCTTCTCTAAACAGTCTTTAACTATTACTATGTCATAGCAATTGATTAATGATGAGAATTCTCCAAATTAAAAAAGTTAAAGAACATATGATAATTTAGTAAAAACAAATAATGAGTGATGGTTTATACTATTTCATGTCTTTTTCTTGAGATAGGTTTCGAGCCACCGGTATGGAAAATTGTTTGCTTCTTGCGAACTTCCTTGTTTCTCTTGCACATCTCCTATGAGAAAAGAAAAATAAAGATTAGAAAAGTGATTATGTATTAATATTATATTTTTAAAAATTTAGCATGTTACCATTGTAGAAGGTAGAAACCGATACTGAACAAAGGATGCCCATTGATCTCTGTCGATGCCAACTGGAACATTATCAATGATTTCTTGTCTACTCATGCATGGATCATAGAACTCATTCTATGTTGTGACCACTTTTTTACAAGGCTCAATTTGCAATATCGCTTTGCAATACCCTCAGAAATTTTGAAATAAAATTTTGGCTATAAAAAAGAATCATACACAAATAACAAGATATCATTAACAATAGATAATATTAATAGGAATTTGATAAAAGTCAATTCCTCAAAATAAATAAATAACACTTTTGACCTTATGAAAAAAAAAAAGAAAAGGGTACAGATCACAATGATTTGATGATAAATTATGTGATTTCACAAAACCCAAACCCATGCATATGCATATCACTTTGTCATCTAGTAATATTATAGGAGTAGTACTATTTCGTATTTTCATTTTATGCCTCGGGAGTTGGGTAAAAATTTTAAGAGTTTTATTAAAAAATTGTTGGGCTAGATTTCCGTACAATTGAAATTTTTACCATATACCTCAAAATAAATAAACTTTAGGATTATTCAACTATAGCAACATAAAAAGCTAAATGATCAGAGTATGACCTATACCAATTGGCATAGTGCATGTTCAGTTATCAATGCATCACTTCTTTACTTCCATGCAAGAGATTGCACAAAAAAAATATTACATATAATATTTGAAATATAAAAATCTGCATTTATATAGAAAGCACTTATTTAGCAACTAAGCATGTGAAAAAAAATTTATTGTGCACCATACCTACTGTCTCCACAGTCCAATATTCAGAAGATTGACGTCCACCAAAGTGCCTAATATGTTCTTGGGATCCTTGGTTAGGCAGTGAATGATCCGTAGCACTATCTGGATTGCTTTGCATTGCTGAATCATGATTAGGTGGTGAGACATCCATAGGTGAATTGTGAACTACATCGTCATTAAACTGATCAAAATCATTTTCAGGTTGAGGAGCTGATCTCAGGGGATTAGTAAAGCATTTACATTTCGGCATTGCTGTAGATGAATTCAACAAGTTAAAGAAAATAACTCAAAAAGCATGTTACATTTCACACAAAATTAGGCCAAAGATAAACTTTATGAACAAGTCAATGGATTAACCATAACCTTAAAATTAACAAATATATAAATAAGCTTAAACCTTAAATTTCTCATTATGAGTCAACTACGTCATCGATCAAGTGGTTTGTTGCCAATTGAATGTATTCATCAATGGTGGCACAAAGGTATATTTCCTTTTGATCAATTCAATTGTCTTACCTAAGAATCATGTTCAAATCAACAATAGCTACATCTTCTCTAAACAGTCTTTAACTATTACTATGTCATAGCAATTGATTAATGATGAGAATTTTCCAAATTAAAAAAGTTAAAGAACATATGATAATTTAGTAAAAACAAATAATGAGTGATGGTTTATACTATTTCATGTCTTTTTCTTGAGATAGGTTTCGAGCCACCGGTATGAAAAATTGTTTGCTTCTTGCGAACTTCCTTGTTTCTCTTGCACATCTCCTATGAGAAAAGAAAAATAAAGATTAGAAAAGTGATTATGTATTAATATTATATTTTTAAAAATTTAGCATGTTACCATTGTAGAAGGTAGAAACCGATACTGAACAAAGGATGCCCATTGATCTCTGTCGATGCCAACTGGAACATTATCAATGATTTCTTGTCTACTCATGCATGGATCATAGAACTCATTCTATGTTGTGACCACTTTTTTACAAGGCTCAATTTGCAATATCGCTTTGCAATACCCTCAGAAATTTTGAAATAAAATTTTGGCTATAAAAAAGAATCATACACAAATAACAAGATATCATTAACAATAGATAATATTAATAGGAATTTGATAAAAGTCAATACCTCAAAATAAATAAATAACACTTTTGACCTTATGAAAAAAAAAAAGAAAAGGGTACAGATCACAATGATTTGATGATAAATTATGTGATTTCACAAAACCCAAACCCATGCATATGCATATCACTTTGTCATCTAGTAATATTATAGGAGTAGTACTATTTCGTATTTTCATTTTATGCCTCGGGAGTTGGGTAAAAATTTTAAGAGTTTTATTAAAAAATTGTTGGGCTAGATTTCCGTACAATTGAAATTTTTACCATATACCTCAAAATAAATAAACTTTAGGATTATTCAACTATAGCAACATAAAAAGCTAAATGATCAGAGTATGACCTATACCAATTGGCATAGTGCATGTTCAGTTATCAATGCATCACTTCTTTACTTCCATGCAAGAGATTGCACAAAAAAAATATTACATATAATATTTGAAATATAAAAATCTGCATTTATATAGAAAGCACTTATTTAGCAACTAAGCATGTGAAAACAAATTTATTGTGCACCATACCTACTGTCTCCACAGTCCAATATTCAGAAGATTGACGTCCACCAAAGTGCCTAATATGTTCTTGGGATCCTTGGTTAGGCAGTGAATGATCCGTAGCACTATCCGGATTGCTTTGCATTGCTGAATCATGATTAGGTGGTGAGACATCCATAGGTGAATTGTGAACTACATCGTCATTAAACTGATCAAAATCATTTTCAGGTTGAGGAGCTGATCTCAGGGGATTAGTAAAACATTTACATTTCGGCATTGCTGTAGATGAATTCAACAAGTTAAAGAAAATAACTCAAAAAGCATGTTACATTTCACACAAAATTAGGCCAAAGATAAACTTTATGAACAAGTCAATGGATTAACCATAACCTTAAAATTAACAAATATATAAATAAGCTTAAACCTTAAATTTCTCATTATGAGTCAACTACGTCATCGATCAAGTGGTTTGTTGCCAATTGAATGTATTCATCAATGGTGGCACAAAGGTATATTTCCTTTTGATCAATTCAATTGTCTTACCTAAGAATCATGTTCAAATCAATAATAGCTACATCTTCTCTAAACAGTCTTTAACTATTACTATGTCATAGCAATTGATTAATGATGAGAATTCTCCAAATTAAAAAAGTTAAAGAACATATGATAATTTAGTAAAAACAAAAAATGAGTGATGGTTTATACTATTTCATGTCTTTTCTTTGAGATAGGTTTCGAGCCACCGGTATGGGAAATTGTTTGCTTCTTGCGAACTTCCTTGTTTCTCTTGCACATCTCCTATGAGAAAAGAAAAATAAAGATTAGAAAAGTGATTACGTATTAATATTATATTTTTAAAAATTTAGCATGTTACCATTGTAGAAGGTAGAAACCGATACTGAACAAAGGATGCCCATTGATCTCTGTCGATGCCAACTGGAACATTATCAATGATTTCTTGTCTACTCATGCATGGATCATAGAATTCATTCTATGTTGTGACCACTTTTTTGCAAGGCTCAATTTGCAATATCGCTTTGCAATACCCTCAGAAATTTTGAAATAAAATTTTGGCTATAAAAAAGAATCATACACAAATAACAAGATATCATTAACAATAGATAATATTAATAGGAATTTGATAAAACTCAATACCTCAAAATAAATAAATAACACTTTTGACCTTAAGAAAAAAAAAAGGGTACAGATCACAATGATTTGATGATAAATTATGTGATTTCACAAAACCCAAACCCATGCATATGCATATCACTTTGTCATCTAGTAATATTATAGGAGTAGTACTATTTCGTATTTTCATTTTATGCCTCGGGAGTTGGGTGAAAATTTTAAGAGTTTTATTAAAAAGTTGTTGGGCTAGATTTCCGTACAATTGAAATTTTTACCATATACCTCAAAATAAATAAACTTTAGGATTATTTAACCATAACAACATAGAAAGCTAAATGATCAGAGTATGACCTATACCAATTGGCATAGTGCATGTTCAGTTATCAATGCATTACTTCTCTACTTCCATGCAAGAGATTGCAAAAAAAAAATATTACATATAATATTTGAAATATAAAAATCCGCATTTATATAGAAAGCACTTATTTAGCAACTAAGCATGTGAAAACAAATTTATTGTGCACCATACCTATTGTCTCCATAGTCCAATATTCAGAAGATTGACGTCCACCAAAGTGCCTAATATGTTCTTGGGATCCTTGGTTAGGCAGTGAATGATCCGTAGCACTATCCGGATTGCTTTGCATTGCTGAATCATGATTAGGTGGTGAGACATCCATAGGTGAATTGTGAACTACATCGTCATTAAAATGATCAAAACCATTTTCAGGTTGAGGAGATGATCTCAGGGGATTAGTAAAGCATTTACATTTCGGCATTGCTGTAGATGAATTCAACAAGTTAAAGAAAATAACTCAAAAAGCATGTTACATTTCACACAAAATTAGGCCAAAGATAAACTTTATAAACAAGTCAATGGATTAACCATAACCTTAAAATTAACAAATATATAAATAAGCTTAAACCTTAAATTTCTCATTATGAGTACACTACGTCGTCGATCAAGTGGTTTGTTGCCAATTGAATGTATTCATCAATGGTGGCACAAAGGTATATTTCCTTTTGATCAATTCAATTGTCTTACCTAAGAATCATGTTCAAATCAACAATAGCTACATCTTCTCTAAACAGTCTTTAATGATGAGAATTCTCCAAATTAAATTAACTAATTTTTTCATGCTTTTAATTAATTAATATCTCTAGTTGTATTCAGAAAGAGATTGAAAATTGCAGAAACAGAGAGAGGAATCATTGTGAAAAGTGGAGAACAGGGGAGAAGTATTAAAAGACTGTGTTCCATATAAGATTAAACTTAAATTTAGAGCTACAAATTAATAATAGTGTGATACAAAACTGTAATCAAAAGGGGGATAATTAGTTTATGAACCCTAATTGTTTCTATCTCTATATGCTATCATAGACATACCTTTGCATAGAAGAAAACATGCAACTATGAACGCGAACAACATCAACAATGGAACCCACGGAACAGCAGGAGCAACCCAAACGCAAATAGCTGCATTAATCGGAACGTGAACAGCAGCAGGAATACAAACGTGAGTTCCAGTGGTACGGCACAACCCCGAAAACAGCAGCAACCAATGAAAAAATGCAAATGATGAAGAATGAAGAAGTAGTTAGAATATGATGAGAATGGAATCAAAAAATGGTAGGAGCAGGAGATTTGAGTCTCGTGGGAAGAAAGATTTTTGGGTATGTACCTTGCCAAATTGTTTGGGGGAAATGCTTTTTATTTTGAGGGGGTTTTTAAAATCCTAATATTTAAAACAAAAACTGCTGTTAATAAAATTTTTAAAAAGATAAAAGATAATTTTTTATTTTTAAATTTAAATTTTGTAGGATTTTTTTAAAACCTCCGTTAACAAACTCCTACAATATAGTCTTTTCTCTTTTTTTTTTTGTAGTATTTGATACATCAAAAGGCCCTGTTTGACTGTATAATCTGGCCCCAATTTTCCTGTTTTCAACTTATGATGGAGGCATAGCATGGCTGGATCAGTTTGATTCCCTTCCAATAATTCCTCCATCCGTGAGAGATGGACTGAGGTGAAAGCCCTGAATTCATAAGCTATAGTTGTCTTTGGGTGCCTGGATAGTGCGACTGCCACCTGGTTTTGTTTTTTCGGTCGGTATCCTATGTCAAAATCATACATCAATAATTTGTGCAAATAAAATTGTTGCTTAGGGGTCAATACAACATGTTTCAACAGCTCTTTTAAGCCCTAGTGATCAGTTTTTACTGTGAATTTTCTGCCTAGTAGGTAATGACGCCATTTGGAAATCGCCTGAGTAATGGCATATAACTCTCGAATATAAGCAGAAGACATAGCCAACTTCGGATTTAGTTTCTTGCTAAAGTAGGCTAAAGGGTGCCCATTCTAGGATAGGACAGCACCTATCCCGGTGTTATAAGCATATGTCTCAACAGTAAACCTCTGAGAAAAATCTGGAAGGGATAGCGCCAGTGTATGAGTCATGGCTGTCTTCAATTTGTCAAATGCCATATCCGCTTCAGCACCCCAATGAAAACTATTTTTCTTTAGCAATTTAGTGAGTGGATGAGCTCGTTGGATATAGCCCAAAACAAATTTTCGATAATAACCTGTTAACCTAAGAAAACCCCTTAATTGCTTAAAGGAAGTTGGCTTCGGCCAAGCTTGTATTACCTCAATCTTAGAAAGGTCAACTTTGATTCCTATAGAGCACATAACATGTCCCAAATAATCAACCTAATTCTGACCAAAAGAACATTTAAAAGCTTTAGCATATATAGATCATGAGTACATAGGATAGCAAGAGTAGTTTTGAGATGCTCCAAATGATCCGCCCATGTGCGGCTGTAGATGAGATTGTCATCAAAGAAAACCGCGATAAATTTTCATAGGTAAGGTTGAAAAATCCAAGTCATGGTAGCTTGGAATGTAGAAGGGGCATTGGTAAGGCCAAACGGCATTACCACAAACTCATAGTGACCCAAATGAGTTCGAAAGGTTGTCATGTGAACTGAATTTTTATTCATTCTGATTTGGTGGTAGCCCGACCACAGATCAATCTTAGAAAAATATTCGGCACCAAGGAGTTCATCAAGTATCTATTCTATAGTTGGTACAGGAAATTTGTCCTTAACCGTAATTGCGTTGAGAGCCCTATAATAAACGCAAAAGCACCAACCACCATCCTTCTTTTTTACCAAAAGCACCAGGCTAGAGAATGCACTATGGCTTTCTCTAATCACACCAGTTTCAAGCATCTCTGCGATCAACCACTCCATCTCCTCTTTCTGAAATTGAGGATATTTGTAGGGATGCACCTTAACTGGTTGGGCACCCGGTATGAGCTCAATTTTATGGTCAATCTCCTTAGTGGGAGGGAGTTGTGTAGGTTCCTCAAAAATTTGTTGAAATTCTTCTAAAAGCTGTTGAATATCTGCAGGCACTGTTGGGCTGTTGGTCTCCCCCTCAATCATTCTCAGGTGATAGAATATAATAATGACCTCATTCGTCAGCAATGTCTGCAGCATTTTGTTACTAAGCCCTTTTAGTTGCAATAGCCTTTTCCCCTGTAACTTCACCTTCAAATCATGCACTACAAACTCCATAGTCAACAAACCATAATGAGTAGTGACATAACCAAGACCCATAAGCCATTGGACACCTAGAACCAAATCTGCACCTTGCAAGTCCAACACATACATGCTGATGTTAAACTTTTGTAGCCTTGGAGAATCAAGGCAATTTTCTCACACTGTGCATGATAGCCAATACTATCTCCATTTTCCACTAGTACTTGTAAAGGAGTCACATCACGCATAAAAATTGCAAGTCTCTGAGTCACACTGGTTTTAACAAAATTACGGGTACTACTCCCATCAATCAATACCATCAGGGGCTGGCCATTATATGTTCCTTTCAACCTAAAAGTAGTGGGTTGGTACTACCCCACTGTAGCGTTGAAGCTAATCTCAGGTTGCACCGGTTCAATAATTACCGGTTGTTCTGGTCCTTTAGTAATTACCTCCTCTGCTGGTGGTTCCCTCAACAGTTCCTGCATTGCATCCTCTCCAATTAACAGATGTAGTGAGGTTTTGCAGCGATGAAGGGTGACCATTTATCCTCACAATAATGTCATAATCCTTTAGATCTCTTTAGTTTAACCTCCTCTGCTGATAAGTATTTGTAAGGGGTGTTTGGGTTGTGTTTAGGTTGTGGTTAAGCTTGACGCTGCAAGGGTTGTTATAGGATTGGGTGTGTGTTTTGTTGTTGGAATTCGGTTAGATGGTGGAGTTGGGGTGCTAAAGTATGTGTTGGTGTTTCAATTGTTAGGGGTTGTGTATGGTTTTAGCTTTTAGCTGAGTGTGTAGCGTTCATAGCATGCTTTTGTTCATGCAATTTGGCTAAGGCTACTGCGGTATCATAATCTTAAGGCTTAGCTATCATCAACTCGTATTTGAGATACTCCTACAAGCCAACAATAAACAAGGATACCAACCATTCCTCACTCAAGCCAGTCACTTGAGTTGATAATTCCTCAAATTGGGTGTGATATTCTGCCACCACAGTTTGTTTCAGCTCCTTAAGAGCTGCTTTTGGGTCACAGAAATAATTCTGTCCAAAACGTATTAATAATGCATCCAAGAATGATTCATGTAAAACTCAAAAATTAGTAAATAATTAGCTAATAAACTAATTATTAATTTAAGAAATTAGGAAATAAAATTTTATAATTTAGTGGGGTAGAGCTTATTAAAACAAAAATTTTGACACTAATTTTAAAGAATTTGGCCCAAAATTTGACCGAACCGATTGAACCGGGCCAAGTGGGCCCAAGCCCACATTCAATCTCTATGTATATAAGCAAGCCTCAGTTCTCTCTTTCCAATTCATTCATTCATTCCACCGTGGGAAGAAGAGAAAGGGTGGAAGCCAAGACCTAAACCCCCATTTCCTCTCCAATTTTCAAATCCTTCTAACTTTTAATCCGGAGCTCTGATTGATGAGCCGTCAGTGACCATGCATTTGTCTCAGAACCCTCTACAAAACCCACAAGATAATTTGGTAAGAAAATTGAGCTTTCTATCCCAGATATTCTCATCTTAGTTTCAAAATTTGTTGAGCCTTGGTGTTGATTTAGTGAGGTATATGTGATATTAGATTAAATTATATGTTATGGAGGTAAATCGATAGAATCGGTGGTTAATTGATGGTGTTAGAAGCTTGAGGTCAGACAATTGTTGCTGAATTTCTATTTGAAAGAGGTTTGGAGCTTTGGGTATTTGCGGAACGACGATAATTTGTGGTATTCCGTGCATTAGCGAGAAATCGACTAAGGTATGGTTTTGGTTTCTCGTATTTAACATGTAATGTCTCGTAAAAACATAGGTTAGGTGACCATAGAATAGGTTGGAATGTATGTTTATGTTAATGATGAGATTGAGGATGACTGTGTGTGGCCAGAATCGTCGAGACTTGTGTGTGGCCGAAATGATCGAGATGGCAAGGTTTGGGTGCGATTCCGCTTGTGTGTTAACTTGAAAATGTGTTCGGATGGAAAGTTGAGGAAAGAAGTTCCCTCTCTTGTCGTGATGAGGGTGTGGAAAAAGTAGAAAGAAACTCTCCTTCGTATTGTTTTCCCCATATTCTTCTCTAGTTGCAAGGTGGAAAGGCACACTCCTTCGATGTGGAAAGGCATTCTCCTTCATTTATGATCCTCCTGGAGATGCGCAACCTAGAGACAAATGTCCAGGTTAGCTGCCGGATGTGTCGGGTTCTAGCAGTTTAAGTAGGACAGGCATGCATCATGTTGCATTTGTTTGCTTTGTTTGGGTGTGCATAAATGTTTTGGTTTGCCTATCTGATAAATTCTGTTTAACTGATAACTATGATACTTGCTATAACTGTTATTTAAATGTGTTTGCCTTGTATTTACTTGTGTTTGTGATTGTCTTTCTGTTTTGAGTACCTTGGTGGTGGACGGGTGATAATGTTGATTTGATTTGAAATGGGCCAGAGGCCAGGTTGAGTTTATTTGGGCCGGAGGCCGAGCTGATTTGATTTGGGCCATAGGACATGATTGGTTGGGTCAGTGGTAAGGGGTTAGAGTTGAATGAGACAGTGAGTGGATTGTAATTTGAGAGATTAAGTTAGGATTGAGTTAGAACCTTAAGAACCTTAGATATCTACCCTTACTTATGGTTTCTGTTTTAGTTCCTTAAGAATTATAATCTGAGTGTTGGCGTTCTAAGATTGCCTCTGGCTTTCTCGACACCTTATTTATTATATATGTGGGCACCTTAACCATACTGAGAACTCCCGGTTCTCATCCCATACGATATTGTTATTTTTCAGATGCAGGTCAAGATGTACCTCGGTGAGCGTCTAGAGTTCCCTCTGCAAGCGAAGTTGGTTATCCTGGGATTACTGTGTTTTGTTTTATGCTTTGTATATATGTGTGTATAGATTCTCCACCCTTGTATTTTTTATTTTGTCCCTCCTAGAGGTTGACTTGGAGAAACAGGTGTTTGGTCATATATTTGGGATTACTCTTTCGAGTTATATATATGTATATGTATATGTATATATTTGCTTTGGCCGGTTTTAGCTTCGCAAGTCGAGTCAGAAGCCTTGCTATATGTATCTTTGGAATTCTTCTCTCATACTTATCGCTTACGTGAGTGATGCGATTTTCTGTTTAACACTTTGGTTAACTTTTCTTTACAGACTTCTAGATAAAATTCCTTTCAACTATTATTATTATTATTATTATTATTATTATTATTATTATTATTATTATTATTATTATTATTAATTTAGAGATCGTAATACCTTACCACTTCAACTTTATGGCTTAAGCATAAGACTCTGTGTAGTAGGGTGTTACAAGTCACAAGTATGTCGAATATCATTTTTCACTAACCAATGATACCAGGAATAGGCAGGACCAGTTAAATGGAAAGAAAGCATTTTGATTCTCATCTCCTCAGGCACACTAAACCATTCAAAATATTCTTGCACCTTGAAAACCCACTCTTCAACCCTTTCACCATAAAAAATAGGTAGTTCGACACGCATACCTCTATTTTCTGAGTGAAAGTGATTAAAATGATGATGATGCTGCTTGTTGTTGTTCTCAACGTCAGAATGAGAATCCTCTTTTCTAATAATCTTCTTTTTCTTCTTGGAATCAACTAAAATTCATTTATTTTTTTCAGGGATTCTTTCATGGAGTGCAAGCAGTCATTAGTATCAAAAACCTTGCTGTTAATCTCAATCTGACCCCGCTGTAAGGCTGCAATTTCCGTTTGAGATCTTCGGAGTTCATTGGTATCCACCATCTCTCAACGAGAGCACCAATGATAGATTAAAAAATTTGTAATAGGATTTTTAAGGAATTTGTATAATGAGGAAAGGAAGTATATTGAATTAATATTGTGTTACTATTGAATAATATGAATGAAAAGGAATGCAAGCACAGAACGTTTTCCTGCTTCGAGTGAGGGTGATACTCCAAGGGTCCAACTCTCTAATGGCCAAATGATAATTCTCTACCTCCACTACTGATGCTATTTTTACTATATATCAATCATTCTCATAGGCATCGTACTAAACTGGGCGTTTTTTTATTCTAGGACCTAACATCTCTAGCCTATGACTCTCTTCTTTTTCTTTCTGCAAATTTTTTATTGGGTTGTCCTCTTCAATATTTTCAAAATTGATTTCTCTTCAGCTAGGTCTTGTTGATTTGGATTTGGAATTGCATCAATAACCTTATTAAAAGAAATTTATTTACAAAACATCAAAATAACCTTACTAAAGGAAATTTAAATGATCACAAAACATAAAAATTTATTTGCTCCATTAATCTTTATCAGAACATTTATTTGTGAGCCTTGCGATTAGAACAATAACTATCCTTAAACAACAAAAAAAAAAATCATTTTTCTTAAACACCTTTAACTGCATTTGCAATTATTAAAATACATATATTAACATGTAAAAAATTAATGCATCTAAAAAGCTAAAAAAATATTTTAAAATTATACCAAATAAAAAAGTGGTGAATCTTTAACATCTAAGAGATTATGGTGCATTTAGTTTATGTTTTTATTTTCTGTTTTTATTTTCAGTGTTTTTTATTTTTTAAATTTTGTAAAAAAAAATAAAAATAGTAAAAACAATAAAATTTTATTTTATATTTTCACTTACTGTTTTCACTTTTTTTTTCATAAAATTTAAAAAATGAAAAAACACTAAAAATAAAAACAAAAAATAAAAATAAAAAATGAAAATACAAATTAAATATACCCTAAAATTTTCACTAAGTTTAGCATCATTATTTATCCCAAATATGTTTCCAGCTACAAACAATACAAAATATGACAAATAACAAACAAATTTATAAATATAAGTAGAAGTAAAAATTAGGTTATATTACCTTTATATTCATCCGCCAATAATTAATTTTGAGAGCATATTAAAATTTCAATAGTTTTTAGATGCAAAATATTTCCCTGAGGAGCTATCACCAACCTACCGCCGCCTATGCTAAAGGAAACTAAGAAACAATGGTAGAAATTGAAATGACTAAGAAATCCACTGCAGTTGCTTGAAAAGTTGGGTATTTGTATTCATTTAGTTTTTTCTAAAGTAGAATATCAAAATTAGGAGTATTCCTTAACAAATAAAAGAGTTTTTTTTTTTTAAATAATTATCTAGCTCATCAGTTCTACCCATTAAAGTTTTAGTTTTATTCATGTCCATCATCAGCATATCAAATTTCTCAAATATAGGTTTAATTATTACATTAATTTCTATAATTTTATTAAATTTATAATTATACTTTTATATATATATTTTCAATTGAATTTATTCATAATTTTTTATTTTATAATTAAATTTTTATCAATACAAAAAATATTAGAATTAAAAAATATTTTTTTTTATAAATTAAAGGTACTCACACTTAAAGTTTAATTATATTTTTAATCACAAATTTTTTTAAAAAAAATATTTTGTCAATTTTAATATTTTTAATACAAAAAAATTAATTATAAAATTAAAAATAATGTAAAATTTTAATTACAAATTTAATAAAATCATAAAAATTAATAAAAAATTAAACCTCAAATCTATTACCCCACGTTATAAATTAGATTGTGTAGAAAAATTATTCTCATTATTTTCACTTGTACCAATCTTATTCTATACTCGTTAACCAAATCATTGTACAATTTGAGAAATTTTTTCAACTTCAAACACATATTCTTTATTCATATATAAATTCAATAAAAACCATTTTATATGGAGAATTTAAAATAGATGTAACACTCATCATACTGTGAACTACATCCCAATATATTTCAAATACTCCAACATAAATGCCACCATCCTCCTTATTGTGTCAATTGAAAATTGCAATCACTCCATCAGTGATAATTTAACCTTGTAAATTTAAGAAAAATACAAATTAATAGTGGAATACTTAGTTCAATCATCTCATTTAATACAAAAAAAAAAAACTTTTAGAGTAATTCTAATGGATCAATTTTAAGTATCACTCTTGATTTTATAATAATTAAAATTATTTAAAATTAAAATTTATATTAAATATTATCTTTAAAATAATACTAATATTCAATAAAAAGATACTGTATTATTTTAAAGAAAGATCAATGATATATTGTCGTTTGCATAATTCATTAAACCCATTAAATAAATATTTTAATGTTGTTTGTTGCAACAAACATTCAATCCAAATATACTCAAGTAAATTAATGTACTTAAATAATTGTACTCTTATATTTTATTATTCTATATTTTTATTATCTTTTTATCAATTTAGTAGAATCATCAAATCAATTTAACGTAAGTTTTTTTTTCAATTATTTACAAAATTTTAATTTTTTCAATTTTAATACACAAAATTCTCAATCCTCACCTTCACAAAATCCTAAATTTTTCCTAATTTTAAAATAATTAAAAAATAATTTAAGTTTAAATTAAAATAAAATAAAGTATTAGAGTAAAAAATCTCACATTGAATTTCAAATTAAGTTTTATAATATATGATCCTGCAAATATTTTGAAATCAAGCATTGGAGATGGAGATGTTCTTAGTGTCAATTTTTTAGTGATAATAACATAATAGTTATTATATATTTTATTTAACTTATGTTTTTACGACAATTATATATTTGTCATTATTATATGTTATAGTGGTAACTATATACTTTTTTGTTTTTTACCAAAGATAGGAGACTCGAACCCGCAACCTCTGAATTGAGTATGGGGAGACTATGTCATTTGAGCTATTACTCATTGGCAATGGTAACTATATACTTTTTGCAACTACTAAAAAGTTCTTTACTGATAATTATATAATTATCGCTAAAATCTTTTAACAACAAAATATAAGACAATTAATGTCTAATTGCCATAATATATTAGCGGTTATTTTTATTGTCACTAAATAAAATAAATAATCGCTAAAGTGATTTTTCTAGTAATGATTACTCACAAGTCTTAAGACTTTTGATAAGTGTTAATAGTTCTTTTTTATTTTTAAAAAAGTTTTCAAACACGATCCAAATTACTTTTTTTACACTTTTAACGGTTTTATTTACAACATAAGTTAGGCTCGTTTAACTAAATTCAACTCGGCGCAATTCGCTTTTACCCAATTGAATACAACTAAAAAGTATCAACTATTTCATGCGTCCATAAATTATAATTACCAATCAGTTAGCAAAAAGTTACTTATCAAATATATTAAAAATATGTAAAATAACTCATAAATATGTTCTTGTGAGAGTCACCTGGATTGACCTCGACTAAAGGAGTCGACGTCGAGCTTTTGCCTTTAACGCCATACTATAAGCTGGGATGAGCCGAGCTTTTTGTCTAGAGAGATATCACGTTGTGGAGAGTGTGAATAAAAGGGGAGTATACCTGCAAAAGGCACTCCGATGCTTAAGTTAGTATATTGAATTCAACGTGTCCTTTTTAAGATAGAATATCATACCTTTATAGGTGGAGTAAAATAGATCGGTTACATTTCCGTTGATCCCCTGAATTAAAGAGCAATGATTAGGTTTTAATAGGCGATGATGTCTGACCGGACGTTTTGATTTCAGGACATAGTCTGTTGAGCCTGGTTGTAACGTATGACGCCGAACTATAACATAACTTGCCGAGTTATGATTTGTAATGCCGAATTATGATGTCAGATTTGTAATTGTCGGATCACAGCCCCCAAGCTTAGCATGGGGAAGTGTTTTGATGAAGCAGGTTGAGCTTTGAATGAAGCATAAGTTGGCCATTGAGTAGGTGCATAACTCGGCAACTGGGTTAGACCTGGAGCCCCAATTCAAAATGCTTTATTAAAAACATTTATTAATATTAATTAAATAGTAAAAGTAATAGTTTTTAATGAAGAGAGAGAGAAGTAATGATGGCATTAAGGGGATTGTCATTTCCAATGCTTCCCTAAACCATTGATGTGACTGATTAGTGGGTGTAGTAGAGCTTAATCGGTGGTGTAACTCTTGGGTAACTGCATTGGAATACCAATAGTGTTGCTTCTAAATTTTTTGTGTCATTTGAGATAAAAATTTCTTGTGAAGGTTCCGGAGAAAAGAATGAGTAAAAGAGGTACGTGGTAGCTTTTCTCCTTCTAATTTATACGTCTTTGAGTTTCTATTCTTCTCGTTCTGCTTCTGTTATTTGCTAATGGGGTTTAAGAGAGATAAAAGAGAGAGGATAGATTGATCATATGATTGGGTGAATGAAGACGTGAGGAAACGTCCATCCCTGTTCCTAGATGAAGGTGCCGTGAAGGAAATAGACAAGAATAAGATCGTGAGGGGTGGTTCTGGGGTCGGTTGGAGTTGCTTTCCTGTACCTCCAGCGACCGTGTGTTTCACAGGGGGAGGGGTTTGAGTATTTTTACATGTACAGTAGTGTATTAGAAGAGTTGAGGGTGAAACTTCCATTTACTGATTTTGAATGTCAGGTGCTTAAGTAATTGAACTGTGCACCGTCCTAACTCCATCCGAATGGCTGGGCGTTTCTTCGTAGTTTTGAGATTTTGATGGAGTTTTTGGAGGAGACGCCCTCGGTGCAGTTGTTTTTCTCTCTATTTCAACCTAAGGGTGTTTGAAAAGGTGGATGGGTGAACTTGAATAGTTCGCCTAGGTGTGCTATTTTTAAACTTTATAAGTCGTCCTTTAAAAACTTTAAGAAGATATATGTGAAGGTTACTAATGCAGAGGGAGATTTCTTGTTTTATATGGACGAGCATTTGGGAAAAAAGTTTCCTCTTTGGTGGTGCTCGAAGCCTCAGAATATTTGGGGGCAAAAAACTATTAGTGCAAGGGATGAATGCATCATTGAGTATTTGGTGGAGGTTTTTGATCGAAAAGAGTTGATTTTGGTTTTTGATTTACTCCAATGGAGAAAAATAGGCAGGCAGTTATAGAGTATTTAGGTGAGGTGTTTGTATTTTGTTGTTTTTGAATACTGTGGTGTGAATGACATCGAAGTATTGTGTGAACTGTTTGATTTTGTTTGCTTTTAGGTGGAAAATATCCCAGGGTATCTGCAGCGACCCTTAGGGCTTGGACTAAAAGTAAAAATGTGGAAAAAGAGGGGTTGACATCTAAGCCTGAGAAGGCTACTGCTGCTGGGGAGGTTAATCAGCCTCGGCCGAAGAGGACAAAGGTAATTCTGAGGAAAAGGAAGTCGGATGTTGTAACACCCCGTTACCCTAAGCCTTACCTCTAGCCGTAAGGCAAGGAATAACAAAGTGCCACGACACTAGAAGCCCGATGAAGGAATAAAGTACAAAGTCGCGTAAAGCAGAAATACAAAACGTGAAGCATTCACACACGATAACTAAACGTGTAAGCACGAACAGGACAAGACATAATACATATAAACCTTGTAGATAGCTCCAGGATACATAACTAAAGTGCCAAGTTTTTTCGACTTCGCCTGACAAGATCCCTGTCCAAAGATAGTTTATGTTTGGTGTTCTCCAATCTGCATCCTGTGTGACACTTAGAACTTCTGTTAAATCTATACTGGGTTTAATTAACGTAGATTGTTAAAGGGAGGAGTTGGTTGTTTGAGTGCTGGCGAGCTTAGATAGAATATCAGCTCGGCTATTATTCTCCCGTGGTATGTGTTGAATGTCACATTTATAAAATTTTGAAAGTAATATTTGAACAATAGCAAGATATTTGGATAATAAAGGATCCTTTACCTGGTATAAATCGTTTACCGGCTAGACCATGAGCAGGGAATCTCAATACACCTTGAGTTCGGCAATGTTTAGATCGGCGGCGAGTTTGAGGCCGACAATAAGAGCTTCGTACTCACTCTGATTGTTACTTGCCTTGAAGGAAAAGTGTAGCGATTGCTCGATGGCATTATCATTTCCGTCTTCAAGTATGATTCCAGCTCCACACCCTTGTGGATTAGAAGAACC
This sequence comes from Arachis hypogaea, assembly GCF_003086295.3. Classification (NCBI taxonomy): domain Eukaryota; kingdom Viridiplantae; phylum Streptophyta; class Magnoliopsida; order Fabales; family Fabaceae; genus Arachis; species Arachis hypogaea. The sequence continues at coordinate 38,640,315 of NC_092052.1, read as the reverse complement.
ATCAACGTATAAAGACCATTGGGTTGAATCTTCGGTTGTGTCTGGGATTGTGAATTCGGCAATGAAGTCTGCCAAATATTGAGATTTGATTGGCCCTCGTCCCTGATACCGAATATCAAACTCGGAGAGCTGAATCGAACATTTTACTAGTCTCCCCGCTAATTCTGGCTTTTGAAGCACTTGCCGCAAGGGTTGATCTGTTCGAACATATATTACATGGCTTTGAAAATATGGCCGAAGTCTTCGTGCCAAAAATATCAGAGCTAAAGCCAGCTTCTCGATCTTCGGATAACGCAGTTCGGCATTTTGTAGGGTCTTGCTGATGAAATAGATTGGCAGTTGCTGCTTTTGTCTTTCTGCAATAAGAACAGAGCTTATGGCCTAGTTAGTGATAGATAAATATAGATAAAGCGGTTCCCTTTGAAGGGGTATTTGTAAAACAGGTGGTTTTGAAATAGTTTCTTTTATGGTTGTGAAAACTTGTTCACATTCATCAGTTCAATAAAAAGCTTTTTTATTTTTTAATGTTTGGAAAAAATAGAAAGATTTAGAAGCTAGGCAAGGGAGGAATCTAGAGAGCACGGCAAGTCTCCTTGTCAGTTGTTGGACTTCTTTGATAGTTTGTGGGCTCGTCATCTCCAAGACAGCTCGGCATTTATCAGGATTCGCCGTGGTTCCTTGGTTGGTAAGCATGACACCGAGGAACTTGCCACTTTGTACACCAAAGGCACACTTCTCGGGGTTTAACCGCATGTTATATTTTCGGATTTGGTGGAATATTTCTGCGAGATCATCAATGTGATTATCGCCAAGCTTTGTTTTGGCGACCATATCGTCTACATAGACTTCAATGTTTCTACCAACTCGTCAGGTGAATACCTTGTTCATAAGGCATTGATATGTCGCACCTGCATTCTTAAGACCAAATGGCATAACTTTATAATAGTAATTTCTATATTCAGTAATAAAAGTAGTCTTACTCTGATTAAATGGATGCATTAGGATCTGGTTGTAACTAGAGTATGCATCCATAAAGCTCAGTTTTTCATAACCTAAAGCATTGTCGACTAAACAGTCAATAGATGGCAAGGGATAAGAGTCTTTTGGGCATGCTTTGTTGAGATCGGTGAAATCAACACACATGCGTCATTTACCATTGTGTTTCTTTACCATGATAACATTTGCCATTCCATGTTGTGAATCTGATCTCTTATATGAAGCCAGCATTGATTAACTTCTTGGTTTCCTCCAAAAAGGCTTGCTTTCGTTTGAGGCCGAGGTTTCTCTTCTTCTGTGCGATAGGTCGGACAGATAGGTCTAATGCCATCTTATGAGAAATTACAGAAGGGTCAATGCCTGGCATATCTGCATGGGTCCAAGCAAATAAATCAGCATTTTGTTGTAAAAATGTTTGAAATGAGGTTTTCTCTTCCGAGCTTAGTGTAGATCCGACGTATGTGAATTTGTTCGAGCTATCTGCAAAAAAGATTTTTTGTAAGTCTTCCATTGGGGTTGGTCACTTGAGAGCATCCGCCCTTGGATCGAAGTCGGCCAAGACTGGGAGTTCTTGATTGCTAATGTTGTGTACATGTGCTTGGACACTTTGGTTGGGGTTCTTGAAACTATTGTTGTAACATTGTCTGGCCTCACGAGCATCACTGTGAATGGTTGCGATGGTATCATCCTGCAAAGGGAACTTGACACAGAGATGAATTGTAGAGACAATTGCGCCGAACTTATTTAAAAAAAGGTTGGACAAGTATGAAATTATAAGGGCTGAAATAGTCAACAACTAAATATTGAATATCCGAAGTTTTTTTTATAATGGAGCCTCACCGAGTGTGGTTTGTAACCACACAGATCCCAATACCAGGACCCTTTCACCTAAAAAGCTGACCAGATCTCCCGTGGAAGGTTGGAGCATGTTGTTGCTTAGTTTCATCTTCTGGAAAGTGGAATAGAATAGAACGTCAGCACTGCTTCCGGGTCAAGTAGTACCTTTTTGACCAGGAGATCTCCAAGTTGGATGGAGATTACCACAGGATCGTCCAGATTTGTTGTAGTTGTATTGAAGTCAGAAGCTTGAAATGTCATTTGAGGAAAGTGTGAAGGCGGTTGAGGATTGTGTGGACTTGATTCTATTGATAACATAGCTCGGTAAGAACGTTTTCTTGCCGAGCTTGTTGCCCCGCCACCTACAAAAACTCCAGAAATATAGTTAATGACTCCTCTTGGTTATTCGGGGTGACTTGTGCTCGCCTTTTCTCTTTCTCGGCTATGTTGTCCTGCCGAGTTGTGGTCAGCAGTGGCGCGTCATTTCATATGGCCTCCGATGTATTTGTCGAGGTGGCCCTGTCGAGCTAGTCGCTCTAGAAGATCTTTGGTGATGACACACTCATCAGTAGTATGGTTGTGCTTCTGATGAAAAGTACAATACTTCGATTTGTCTGGACTCCTTGAGTCTGGATAGTTGCCGGCCTTCCGCGGAGGTTTGATTAATTTGGAATTGAGGATCTCCTTAATGATGTCGTCGCGCTTTGTATTGAACTGAGTATATGATTCATAACGGGGAGTTGGCTTGAAATTTTTCTTGCTATCCTGTGCTTTATCATCTTTTCTGTACTGGGGTTTCTCTATTTTCCGAGCTTGTAGGAGTTCTTCAATGTCAATCTGCCCTTTCTTCTTTTCACGGAACTCGGCCATAGTTTTAGGTTTCGCTACAGCAATAGCTTCCTGGGAATTTTCTGGTCGGAGTCCGCTTTTGATGGCGTGCAATTCCACTTCAGGGTGGAGATCTAGTATACTCATAGCCACCTTTGTGAAGCGCGTCATATAATCTTTTAGGATTTCATGCTGTCCTTGTTTGATTGTGTTCAAGTACTTAGAATCATGCAGGTAGATAGCTGATTCGGCAAAATGCTCCTCGAACAGCTTTGACAGGTCTCGAAAACGAGAAATAGAATCTGCAGGCAAAGAACAAAACCAATCAAGTGCAAGACCGTCTAAATAAGATGGAAAATAATGACATAAAACTTTATCAGATGCACCATTTACTATCATTATGGATGTGAACTTTTTGATGTATTTCTTTGGATCGCCTAACCCGTCGTATGGGGTTAAGGTGGTTGGTAGGGTGAACCTTTTGGACAGCACGAAGTTCATCACCTCGGCTGTGAATGGCCCAGGAGAGTCGTCGGGCTCGCCACCATCTTCGTTTTCTGGTCGAGCTTCTTCGTTGTGCATGGGTTGGGCTCCTTCATTCCGAGCAGTTTCGGAGACATGCGTTGGATCAAACTAATGTTCAGCTTCTTCGGTCCGCTCTTGACGTCCGTCATTGTTTTCAATCCGAGCATTATTTAAGTTAGCAATCTGATTCGCCATTCTTTGATTTCTTCCGCCATGCGCTGGTTGGCTTGTTGTAACTCGGTTACCATCCGAAGGAGCTCGGACGGTGTAGGTAGGAGTTGCTCAGCCATGGTTGGAAGTGCAAATGTTGAGGCCGATGAAAATGAAAGAATTATATTTTCGGCCCCACGGTGGGCGCCAATTATTCTTGTGAGAGTAACTTGGATGTGACCTCGGCTAGAGGAGTTGACGCCGAGCTTTTCCCTTTAACGCCGAACTATAAGCAGGGATGAGTCGGGCTCTTCGTCCAGAGAGATATTACGTTGTGAAGAGTATGAACAAAGAGGGAGTGTACCTGCAAAAGGCACTCTAATGCCTAAGTTAGTATATTGAATTCAACGTGTCCTTTTTAAGATAGAATATCATATCTTTATAGGTGAAATAAAATAGATTGGTTATATTTCCGTTGATCTCCTGAATTGAAGAGTAATGATTAAATTTTAATGGACAATGATATCTGATCGGACGTTTTGATTTCAAGATATAGTCTGTTGAACCTGTCTGTAACGTATGACGCCGAACTATAACATGACTTGCCGAATTATGATGTCGGATTTGTAGCAGTCGAATCAAAATATATAATTATATATGATCATTTTTGTATTCTTATAATATTTTGAAAAAAATGTTTGCATCAAAATTTTTTTATATGATATTAGGGAACACTAATCTGTAAGATAAAAATTTGAAAAAAATATTATATGTATATTAAAATTAATTATTATATATTTGTGTTAAATATATATTATTTAATTTATTTTTTAATATATATTTTATATTTTAATATATATTTTATTATATATTTAATTATATTAAATATATATTAAAATTAATTAAATTAATTATAAAAATAAAATATATATTAAAATATAAAATATATATTAAAAATAAATTAAATTATATATAAATATATAATAATTAATTTTAATACATAAATAATATTTTAAATTTTATATTATTGATTGATTTTGGTAACTGAATTTAATTTTCATAGTTGAAACTTGAACGGGATCATCGCAGTTTTAAAAATAAATCACTTAATCCATCATTTTAAAAAGTGAGTAATTAAATTGGCTCACTGGAATATTAAGGAAAAAGAAAAAAATGATGTCACGGGGCACATATAGTTGCCACGTAAAAGAGAGAAACCATCAGATTCTAGAAACGCGTTAATCTAATCGCAACCCCTTCCTTTTAAAGAAACCGCCTCCATCTGCAACTTTATCTCACTAGCTTCTTGCAACACTGTTACACTTCATTATTGTCTTTCAAGTTTCAACATATCCCATCTTAGAGAACTGAAAAGAGCTTAAGAGTTCTTTATAAAGGTAATTAGTTCAATTATTAGCAAATAGCAATGGAAGACGTTGGTTCTGCATCAACCTCGAGGACTTCAAATCATCATCAGAAGAATAAGAACTCGTTGTTCTCTCGCATGAAGAGGGGTTGCTTATATTTTGCAGTTTCGGTAGAAGAAAGTTTTAGATATGTAAAAGCCTTCTTCGTGGGTCAGGTAATTCCTAATCTAATTAACGAAACCCTTTTTCATTTGTAGTAGTAGTAGTATTAGTATCTAATATAGCACTCAAAATAATCAAACTGAAAAGTTCATCTATGCACCTAAAATATTAATTTAATGCATAAATTTATAAGACTTCACTCAAAATATCATAATGAGTTTTATTTATTGATTATTTATTGATTATATATTTGGGTGGTGTGTGGAAACGCAGTCAAAGGTAATTACAGCAAGAAATGAGAAGGAAGCAAGTGCAGCTGAACTTGAGGCTACAAAGATGCAGGTTGAGGCTGCTGATGCCGCTGAAGCAACCAAGAACAAACTCAATACAACAACTTAATTTTTCGTTTTCTCTACATACTATTCACTTTAAATAGCGTAAGGGATATATTTTTTTTTTCTTTTGATAAACATGAAATGTACAATATTTGAGGATTTAATGTCTAACTGTATAATTAGAAATGCGATTTAGTAGTTAATAATTATTCAGCTACCAATCAAGTTAGCATTATTTAATATTCAATTATGTTCGTCTTATACGAAAATAATTGATAAAAAAATATTAGTAAAAAATAGTTTAAATTTGTGATATTTAATATTTATTAATTATTATTAGAATTAATAAATATTAAATATGATCAATTTAAACGATTTGAGCTCATTTATTATTATTTTTTTAATATTACCGTATATAATTATATTAATTTCGGATATTTACTCTCCATTTTCTTGGCCAGCTACCATCCAAATTTCACAAAATTGAATTTGATGTTGATCTTTAGTATTTCTCAGCTGGACAAATGTAATTTCTTCCTTTCTATTTTCTTCATAAGATTCTGTCACTGTTTCGTGTTTTATACTCTCTTTTTATCTTATACGCCATTTCATCTTTGTTTTTTTTCATTGTTCTTTTTCAACTTTCCAGTTTTCAGCATCATTTAATTAAATTTTTTCTTTTGTTTCATCATTCTTCTCTTTCTATTTTCTCGTTCGGAAGAGCCATCACTATTTCATATTCTATTTTATTTTTTTAACCCATTTTACCTGTGTTCCTTTTTTAAATTGTTCTTCTTCATTTATTTTCAGTACTATTTAATTTTTTGTTTTATGTTATTTTCAAACATAAAAAATCATAAATTCTCCTAATTATCATTTAGTCTTCATTAGAAATGTTAGGACGTTTGATCATGTATTCATGTATCATTTTGTAATATTTTATTCATATATTTTTATTATTTTCTTAAAATTAATAATATTAGAGGTATATTAAAATTAATTATTAAAATATATTATTAATATAGAATATATATTAAAATATTAAATATATTAAAAATAAATTAAATTAATATTTATATATAAATAAAAATTAATTTTAATATTGAATTTTAATGTATAAATAATATTTTTAATTTTCAATACAGGATCGTTTGATTTCTTTTTCACTATTTCTATTCTATATAATAACTCAGTTATATTCTTACGATTTGAATGGTTTTTTTATCATTTATAAATTGTTGCAGAGTAATTGAATGTGTAAAAAAAATTATTTTTTTAAAATATAATCTATTTTTATTTGAGATTTAATTTTTTAATTTAGAATAATTTTTATATAAGATTTTTTTGATAATTTTATTTTTAATAAGGAGAAGAAAGAGGATCAAATAAATGTTGAACAAAATTAGAATAATCAGTTGTAAATAGAAATATTTTTTACATTTGACGTATTAAATTTATTTAGTGCGGGAATAATTTTAAAATAAAATCTCTTTTGGTTTAGTTTTTAAAGAGTTAATACTCAATTTAGTTTTTGAACATGTACATAAACTTTAGTTTATTCTTTAAAATTTTAATTATTTTTTTAGTCTCAAAATTTTATAAACGTAACTCACATTAGTCTTTTGGACAAATTTTGGCACAAAAATATTAATGAAGTGTTGACATGAATGACCAAATACATGCTATGAAACTTGTAAAACGATGTCATTTTGGTTTTGCCGTTCAAATTACTCAAAAACAACGCCGGATTACTTGCTTTAGCAGGAAAAAATTTCACTTATAAATACCATTTACCATTTTTTTTTGGCGATTTGAGTTCCAAAACAAAAACGACGTAATTTTATAGAGTCTAATGTGACATTTGGCTGTCCACGTCAGCGTTTTGTTAATGTTTGTGCATTATTGAAAATTATCCCAAAAGCTAACATGAGTTACGTTCGCAAAGTTTTAGGGACTAATAAATAGAGGCAATTAAAATTTTAAAAACTAAATTAAGACTAACGTATAAATTGAGGGATCAAATTGAGTATTATCTCATTTTTAAATGAGAAAAAAAAATGAGAATTGAAATTTTTAAAAAAATTCAAGTCATTTTTTTTTGTTCCATAACAAGAAAAAAATTCCTAATTCTTGAATAAATTTTAATTCGTAGCTTTCCAAACAAACTCTTAATTATTTTTTTAACTATTTATTTATCTGAATGATTAATTTGAAAATATCTGCATTTTGCGACTGAAGTTTCAAAGTGTCTAAAATTGTGTTCGTACATCAAAGTTCTAATAAAGCAACAATCACTAAAAGAAAGTCATTGGATACCGTCAAATTTACCAGTATAAATTTCGCCGGTAATTATTTATTGGTGGATTTTTTTGTCCGTTGTTAATTACCAACAGATATAAACTTAATTGAAAAAATTACGAAGGTTATTATCATCAAATTTTTTTTGATAAATCGTTACCGGCGAATTTAATCGACGGTAAATTCGACAATAAATTTAAATTTAAATTTTAAAAAAAATTATTTGAAAATTCATTATATAATTTTTAATATTTAAATTTAATAATTTCTAAACGAACAAATTTAAAGTTTTATAATTTCTTATAATAATTTACCTATAATTTTAGTTAAAAATTCACAAAAAATTTCAAATATTAAAATTCAATATTGAAGCTAAAAAAAAAAAGAGAATTCAATTAACAAAGAAAATCAAATTTAAAATGCACCAAATGTAACACCCTAACTATCAAAATGTCACGTTTCGAGTTGCGCCACTCTGATAGTTCGGGTATTACGACGACTCTTAAAATACTTTATACTAAAATATGAGCCTGTTTAAACTCTTAGACCGTATTTTTCAAAGACCATTTTCCTGTAAACATAAATTCATACTTACAATACAAATTACAATACTTACAAAGAATATATATATATATATATATATATATATATATATATATATATATATATATATATATATATATTACTTTACAAGCATTTCATATCAAAATCCTATCCCTCTTACAGAACTTGCAAAGTTAAAGGCGAGAAAAACATAAATACTAAAACAATACAAAAATATTGTGTAAACAGAAAAGTAATAAGCTCTTCCGAACTTCGTCGTCCATATTCTAAAAAAGAAAAGACCTGTAGGGGAGTGAGAACATCGTCCTCGCAAGTTCTCACTATAGGATTAGAGAATTGCTATAATAAGATACGTAAAAGTAAAACTGTTTTTAAAGCACAGTGATTAATAGCCGTCTTATATATCTTTTCAAAACTAAGGATTTATATTAAAAAATCTTAAATCCTTTTTAAAAGAGAAATCCATTAATTTTTCAAAAATCCAAAACCTTTTCTTTTGTATCAATTATTAAAAGTTTTTCCTAGATAGTATGAATGACCAAGCTGTTCAGAGCATAGGTTCATTTAGTCTATGCTGAACCAGTTTGATTTTTCATACTTTACTAAACCAAAAACATAAAACCACTCACGGCCCTTGGCCTATCATATAATCAATCACGGTCCTAGGCCCAAACAAATCAATCAACAACCAACTCACCACAATCCAACCAATTTCAGTCACAAACACAAGTAAGAAGGTTCAAATACAAACAAGCAGTTACATCTAGTAGAGCAATCAGCAGTTAAACATAATTATTCACATAGGCAAACCAATTACAAAATGCACACCCAAACAATGTAACATAGATGCATATGATGAATGCCTGCCCTATGGCTGATGAGTCTCATCTGTCGGTTATCAAACCAACCCGACAAGTCCGGCTGCTAAACCTTGGACTGTCTCCCGTCACGCATATTGGTGCAGAATTTCTAACCACAGATTAACCGGCAAGTGCACCGGATCGTACCAAGTAATACCTTACGTGAGTAAGGGTCGATCCCACGAGGATTGATGGAATAAGCAACAATAGCGTTTGATAGGATTAGTTAGACGAACAGAAAAGAGTGTTGAATATTTAAAGAGCATTAAACAGAAGACAGGGAAATGATTAATTTGGGAATAAAATATGGAGAAACAGTTAAGGCTTCAGAGTTATCTATTTTCTGGATTGACTTTTCTTATTAACTATTTCAATCATGCAAGATTTAATTCATGGCAAACTATTTGTGACTAGACCCTAATTCCTTAGACCTTCCTAGTCTCCTCTAAAATTCATCAACTGCCAATTCCTTGGTCAATCAATTCCAATTAGAGGGTGATGATCAAAATCCAGTTTATATGCCACAAGAATCCTAATTATCCAAAAATAAGGGGATTATATGTCACGTATCCCGTTAAATACAAACAATTAGAAATTCAGGATAATATGTTTTCAAGCTATTGTTCAAGTAAAGAGCTTTTGCAAGTTATACAAGAACTCAATTAGAACATGGGTCATACTTCCGTTCCACCCAAATTTATAAAATAAAGAACGAAAACAATTATTAAAAAATAAATCAAAACATAAATTAAAATAGAAAAATAATAGTATCAATCCATACAATAGACAGAGCTCCTAACCTTAACAGTGGAGGATTAGTTGCTCATGGAATATGGAATGTAAATTTGTATGGAATAATGTTGTGGAATGTTGTCTTGGAACCACCCTGTTGGGATCCCTTTTATAACTAATCATAATAAATTTAAAATCTAATTTCTAAATTTAAAATTAAAATAATATCTTTTCCTAGAATTAAAATTTGAATTTAAATTTGAATTAATTAACAAGTCTTCAACTGATGGGTGGGGACCACTTGATTTGTCCATTCTGCAGATCGCTCATGTGACGCGTCCGTGTCGTCCACGCGTTCGCGTCATTTGTGCAGATTCCAGTCCACGCGTTCGCGTTAGGCACGCGATCGCATCATTGCGATTCCCTCCATTCCGCGCGGCCGCGTGAGCCATGCGTCCGCGTCGGTATTCGCTGGTCATCTCGTTGGTTTCTTCTCTTTCTCTGCAGAAACTTCATTAAATCCATCCGAATGCTACCTAAAATAAATAAAATTGCACAAAAACTCAAAATAGCATCCATAGTGGCTTAAATATAATTAATTCTTAATTAAACTCAACAAATTACATGCAAATTCACTAGGAAAAGATAGGAAAGATGCTCACGCATCACAATACCAAACTTAAACTGTTGCTTGTCCTCAAGCAACCAAAACTAATATAAGCTTAAGATGTGAATTTGCATGAGAATGAGAGTTCGATTAAACCTATGTCTCTTCTTATAGTGGGGTTTACAAATGCAATCCTGAATAGTTTTGGCATCTCATTTTATCCTTTGAAGTTCAGAATGATTGGCATCCATAGGAACTCAGAATTCAGATAGCGTTATTGATTCTCCTAGTTCAGTATGTTGATTCTTGAACACAGCTACTTTATGAGTCTTGGCCGTGACCCTAAACATTTTGTTTTCCAGTATTACCACCGGATACATAAATGCCACAGACACATAACTGGGTGAACCTTTTCAGATTGTGACTTAGCTTTGCTAGAGTCCCCAGTTAGAGGTGCCCAGGGTTCTTAAGCACACTCTTTTTGCTTTGGATGACGACTTTAACCGCTCAGTCTCAAGCTTTTCACTTGACACCTTCACGCCACAAGCACATGGTTAGGGACAGCTTGCTTTAGCCGCTTAGGCCAGGATTTTATTCCTTTGGGCCCTCCTATCTATTAATGTTCAAAGCCTTGGATCCTTTTTACCCTTTGCCTTTAAGGGGTTATTGGCTTTTTCTGCTTGCTTTTTCTTTTTCTTCTTTTTTTTCCTTTTTCTTTAATTTTTTTTGCAAGGTTTGTGTTTTTCACTGCTTTTTCTTGCTTCAAGAATCAATTTTATGATTTTTCAGATCAATAGCATTTCTCTTTTTTATCATTCTTTCAAGAGTCAACAATTTTAACATTCATAAACTTCACTATAAAAAATATGCACTGTTCATGTCATGCATTCAGAATCACAGAAAATACTACCACATTTAAGTAAATAAGACTACTCTAAAAATTAAACTCAAATTCTCATGCACTACATCTGTTCTTCTTTCCTTTTGATTTCAAGTTTAGTGGGCAATACATGAGACATCTTTCAGAATTAAAGCTTTTACAGAAAAATTAAACTAGAACCTATGAATCTACTAATAAAGGATCATGCAATAAACAAAACAAAGTAGCAGGAAATCGGAACATACATAATAAAAGCGGGAGGGAATAAAAAATGAAAGGAACTTAACCACCTGGGTTATCTTAGCGGTCGTTTTATTCTTCAGATTGTGCTCCTCAGTGAAAATGATTCGCCTCCCTCTTGGTGCTATAGGAATAAACAGAAAACCTTTAAGCGAAGCATCAACACCAAACTTAAACTTTTGCTTGTCCTCAAGCAAACAAGAATTGAAAATAGAAAGAGACAAATATTAAGATGAAAGAAAAATAAAAGGATAAGAGAATAAGAGAGAATTAGGATTGGGAGAGAGAGAGAAAGAAAACTGGGCGGCGCAAGCGACGCATTCGCGTACGGCACGCGTACGCGTGGGTTGCAAATTTTTCATAATGACGCGGAAGCGTCAGGCACGCGTCCGCATGCCCTGGTTTTAGTGCGATTCGCGCGAAGCCAGCCGCGCACCCGCGCGACTTTCTGTTCGCATGGCTTGGGAACCAAATTTTCATTCGACGCGTGCGCGTCATTCACGCGCTAGTGTGGATGGCCAGATATGCAACTGACATGAACGCGTCAGTCACGCGTCTGCATGACCAAATTTGTGCTTTTAGCACACTTCTTGCCCCAAGCCTGCACAACTCTTTGCCCAAACGCTCTTTTACGTCGAATTTGCAGGTCACGCGTTCGCGTCGGTGACGCGTCCGCGTGAATGGCGAAAATCACAAACGATGCGAACGCGAGGAGTACGCGTTCGCGTGGGATCGTTTGTGCGAAAGGCATGAGTCCAGCGCCACTCCCGCGCAACTCTCTGTCAATTTTTATTCTTTACGCACACATGATTGACGTGTTCGTGTCAATGACGCTTGCGCATCGGGTGCCCTTTTTTTTATGTAGCTTGAGGTGTTTGGTTCCTAGAAGAACATAGCTGCATGATCAGAAAATTAGTAAGAACTCAATAAAAATAAAATAACTAAGAAAACTAATACTACGAAAAATAGCTAAGGATACAAAATTATCGGGTTGCCTCCCGACAAGCGCTTCTTTAACGTCATTAGCTTGACGGTCAGTTCTGCTAGTTCAGCAGATGAGTGGACCTCTGGCGATCAATCTCGCCTCCAAGGTAGTGCTTCAGCCTCTGGCCATTCACTGTAAACTTCCTGTCAGAATTCTCTTCCTGTATTTCCACATGACCATATGGTGAAGCTCTGGTAACCACAAACGGTCCTGACCACCGGGATTTTAGCTTCCCGGAAAAGAATTTGAGCCTTGAATTATATAGAAGCACTCTCTGTCCTGGCTCAAAAACTCTGATGAAAATCTTCTTGTCATGCAGTAGCTTGGTTCTCTCCTTATAGAGCTTGGCATTCTCATAGGCTGAATATCTGAATTCATCAAGCTCATTCAACTAAAGCATCCGCTTAATTCCTGCAGCTTCTGAATCAAGATTCAGGTACCTGATTGCCCAATAAGCCTTGTGTTCCAGCTCAACTGGCAGGTGACAGGCTTTGCCAGAGACCAACTGATATAGGGACATGCTAATTGGAGTCTTGTACGCTGTCCGGTAAGCCCAGAGAGCATCATCAAGCTTCCTAGACCAATCCTTTCTTGAAATACTGACAGTCTTCTCTAGAATCCTCTTAAGTTCCCTGTTGGAAACTTCTACCTGTCCACTTGTCTGAGGGTGATAGGGGATTGCCACCTTATGACGGACTCCATATCTGTGCAGAAGAGAATCCAGCTGTCTATTACAGAAGTGACTTCCTCCATCACTAATGAGTGTCCTTGGGACGCCAAACCGGCTAAAGATATACCTCTGAAGAAAGCTCATTACCACCTTGGCATCATTGGTGGGTAGAGCCACAGCTTCCACCCACTTGGACACATAATCAACTGCCACTAGAATATAGTTGTTTGAATGTGAGGGTGGGAAAGGTCCCATGAAATCAATACCCCATACATCAAATAACTCAACCTCAAGAATCCCCTGCTGTGGCATTTCGTGATTGGCAGGGAGATTTGTGGCTTTTGCACATCTGTCACAGTGCTTCATAAATTTTCTTGAATCTCTGAAGAGAGTAGGCCAGTAGAATCCGCTCTGAAGGACCTTTGTAGCTGTCCTTTCACCACCAAAGTGGCCTCCATATTCAGAACTATGACAGTGTCAAAGAATCTGCTGTGTTTCTTTATCTGGGATACATCTCCTTATTATACCATCTGAACACCTTTTAAAAAGGTATGGTTCCTCCCAAATGTAGTATTTTGCATCAGTCAATAGCTTCTTTACTTGTTGCCTGCAGTACTCCCTTATAATAAAATTCATGGCCTTATAATTTGCAATGTCTGCAAACCATGGAGCCTGCTGAATGAGGAATAATTGCTCATCTGGAAATGTCTCAGTCACAGCTGTGGGTGGTTGTACTCCTGCTTCAGGCTCAATTCTGGAGAGATAGTCAGTTACTTGATTTTCTGACCCTTTCCTGTCTTTTATCTCAATATCAAACTCCTAAAGGAGCAACACCCATCTGATTAATCTTGGTTTAGTATCCTGTTTGGTTAGAAGGTACTTCAAAGCAGCATGGTCAGTATAAACAATAACCTTAGAACCAAGTAAATAGGACCTAAACTTATCAACAACATACAAAATAGCTAATAATTCCTTTTCTGTAGTTGTGTAATTCTTTTGAGCATTATTTAACACACGACTGGCATAGTAAATGACATGTACAAGCTTACCATGCCTCTGTCCTAAAACAGCTCCTATAGCAAAATCACTAGCATCACACATTAATTCAAATGGTAAATCCCAGTCAGGGGGAGCTATAATGGGAGCAGAGGTAAGGTTTGCCTTCAGAGTTTCAAAAGCATGCAGACAATCAGAATCAAAGACAAAAAGAACATCAACAACCAACAGGTTGCTCAATGGTTTAGCAATTTTAGAAAAATCCTTTATAAATCTTTTATAAAATCCTGCATGACCCAAGAAACTCCTAATTGCCTTAACATTAGTTGGTGGTGGTAATTTTTCAATTACCTCCACCTTTGCTCTGTCAACCTCAATTCCCTTACTTGAAATCCGGTGTCCAAGAACAATGCCTTTTGTAACCATAAAATGGCATTTTTTCCAATTCAAAACAAGGTTTGATTCTTGACACCATTTCAAGACAAGAGATAAATGTTTAAGGCAGGATTCAAAAGAATTACCAAAAACAGAAAAGTCATCCATAAATATCTCAATAAACTTTTCAACTATATCAGAAAAAATTGAAAGCATACACCTCTGAAAAGTTGCTTGAGCATTGCAAAGTCCAAATGGCATTCTCCTGTAGGCAAATACTCTAAAGGGGCATGTGAATGCTGTCTTCTCTTGATCTTGAGGGTCCACTGCAATTTGATTATATCCAGAATATCCATCTAGAAAACAATAAAAAGCATGACCAGCTAACCTCTCAAGCATCTGATCAATGAAAGGGAGGGAGAAATGATCCTTCCTTGTAGCAGTGTTGAGCCTCCTGTAATCTATGCACATTTTCCATCCTGTGACTGTTTTTGTAGGAATAAGCTCATTCTTTTTATTCTTGATCACTGTCATCCCTCCTTTCTTGGGAACTACCTGCACAGGACTTACCCAAGGACTGTCAGAAATAGGATAAATAATACCTGCTTCCCATAATTTTATTACCTCTTTTTGGACCACCTCTTTCATAGTTGGATTGAGTCTCCTTTGTGGTTGCACAACTGGTTTAGCATCATCTTCAAGAAGGATTTTGTGCATACACTTGGTTGGACTAATCCCCTTCAAGTCACTAATGGTCCACCCAAGAGCTATTTTATGGCTCCTGAGCACTGAGATAAGCGCTTCCTCTTCTTCAGGCTTCAGAGAAGAGCTAATAATCACTGGATATGAATAATTTCCACCCAAGAACACATATTTCAGAGAAGGGGGTAAGGGTTTGAGCTCAAGCTTGGGGGCTTCCTCCTCCTTGATTGGCGTGTTCATCAGCTCCTTTTGGGGTGGTGAATCGTCAACTTCAACTAATTCACACTCAGAAATAGGATCCAGAACATCATCAAGTACCTCAGTTTCCAGTACTTCTTGAACAAGTGGTTCAATAACATCTATTTTCATACACCCCCCAGAGTTATTGGGGTGCTTGAGGGCTTCAAAAACATTTAGGACCACCTGTTCTTCATTGACCCTCAGGGTTAATTCACCCTTTTGCACATCAATCAGAGCTTTACCTGTAGCTAAAAAGGGTCTACCAAGTATAATAGAGGATTTTACCTCCTCTTCCATGTCTAATATAACAAAATCAACAGGGAAAATAAATGGTCTTACTTTAACAAGTAAATCTTCAACTACACCCACAGATAATTTAATAGAAAGATCAGCAAGTTGAAGAGAAATACGAGTGGGTTTTACCTCCTCAATTTGAAGCTTTTTCATCACTGAAAGTAGCATGAGGTTGATGCTAGCTCCAAGATCACATAAAGCTCTCTGAATGCCGACTTCTCCAATGGTGCAAGGAATGACAAAGCTCCCTGGGTCTGGCATCTTCTCAGGAAGGGTGTGTTGAATAATAGCACTGCGTTCCTTGGTTAACACCACGGTTTCTTGCTTCTTCCAATTCTTCTTGTGGGTCAACAACTCTTTCATAAATTTAGTATAGAGAGGCATTTACTCCAGAGCCTCTGCAAAAGGAATGTTGATCTGCAGCTTCTTGAAGACATTTAAAAATTTAGAGAATTACTTTTCTTTGGACGCCTTCTGAAGCCTCTGAGGATATGGCATTTTTGGCTTGTATTCAGGGGCCTTTGGTAAGGTGGGATAAGTGTCAAGAGAGTCAGAAAACGGGTTGTCTGCGCGCTTAGGAGGGGCGTGCTCCACTTCTTCCTTCTTCTCCTATGGAGCTTCCTTTTCAACTAGATCTTCATTGACCTTGGTCTCAGAACCAGCCACCTTACCACTTGTCAATTGAATAGCCTTGCAATCTTCTCTTGGGTTCACCACTGTATCACCAGGGAATGTATTTGAAGACTTTTCAGGTAATTGCTTGCTCATTTGACCCATTTGTACCTCCAAATTTCTAATGGAGGCTCTGGTTTCTTGTATGAAACTCATCATCATCTTCCATTTAGAATATTCTTGGGATTTAGAATTTGCCTGCTGAGGTGGTTGTTATTGCTGAGACTGAAATTGACGGTTATTATAGTTGTTATGTTGAAAACCGCCCTGAGAATTATTGTTGAAGTTCTGAGGTCTCTGAAGTTGATCTCTCCACCCAAAATTTGGGTGATTCCTCCACCCCTGATTGTATGTCTTAGAATTTGGATCATTGTTGGGATTTCTAGGACCACTCCCCATGTAATTCACCTGTTCAGAAGAGGGTTGAGCATAATCATAATTATCATTTTGCACAAAGTTACCTGCCATGTCATAGGAGGTCTCTTGGGGTGAATTTTGAGTGTTGATAGTTGAGACTTGCATGCCACCCATCTGTTGAGTAGGTAGATTTATCTGCTGGGATATAAGCTTGTTCTGAGCAAGAAGAGCATTAACAGCTTCTACTTCCAACACGCCTCTCTTCTGAGAGGTCTCAGAGTTCACAGGATTCCTGTTAGATGAATATAAATATTGGTTCCTTGTAACCAATGCAATCAGCTCAATAGTCTCCTCTGGTGTCTTCTTCTTGTGCAGTGAACCGCCTGCAGAAGTGTCTAGGCTCATCTTGGACATCTCACCCAAACCTTCATAAAAGATATCTAGTTGGGTCCATTTGGAGAACATGTCCGGAGGGCATTGCCTAGTCAGTAGCTTGTATCTCTCCCAAGCTTCATAAAGAGTTTCACCCTCCTTCTGCTTGAAAGTCTGAACCTCCAACCTAAGTGGTGCACGAAATTGTGATCCCTGGTAATGGCTCCAAAAACTTGGTGCTCTAATCTTAATTTATAATTTGTCACAACTTCGATACAACTAACCAGCAAGTGCACTGGGTCGTCCAAGTAATAAAACCTTACGTGAGTAAGGGTCGATCCCACGGAGATTGTCGGCTTGAAGCAAGCTATGGTCACCTTGTAAATCTCAGTCAGGCGGATATCAAATGGTTATGGAGTTTTTGAATAATAATAATAAATAAACAGAAAATACAGATAGAAATACTTATGTAAATCATTGGTGAGAATTTCAGATAAGCGTATAGAGATGCTTTCATTCCTCTGATCCTCTGCTTTCCTGCTGTCTTCATCCAACCAGTCCTACTCCTTTCCATGGCAAGCTTTATATAGGGCATCACCGTTGTCAATGGCTACATCCCATTCTCTCTGTGAAAAAGGTCCAAATGCTCTGTCACGGCACGGCTAATCATCTGGAGGTTCTCGATCATACTGAATAGGATTCACCCTCCTTTTGCGTCTGTCACTACGCCCAGCACTCGCGAGTTTGAAGTTCGTCACAGCCATCCCTTCCCAGATCCTACTCGGAATACTGACAAACCCCAATTTGACGGTTTGTTTTGTATTGATTTTTGGGGATTTTATCACCTTTTACCCATATTTATTCAAGAAATAGCATGGTTTTGTATATTCTCCTTTAACTGTGCTTGAATGTGAAAACATGCTTTTTAGGACTCAAAATAGCTAAATTTAATTCACCTTGATTCTATTAGATGCCTTGATATGTTTGTTAAGTGATTTAAGGTTTAGGAGGCAAAGATTGGATCAAGGGAATGAAGAAAGAAAGCATGAAAGGTTGGAGAACTCATGAAGAAATGGAAGAACCGGAAAGCTGTCAAGCCGACCTCTTCGCACTTAATCGGCCATAACTTGAGCTACAGAGGTCCAAATGATGCGGTTCCAGTTGGGTTGGAAAGCTAACATCCGGGGCTTCGAAACGATATAAGATTTGCCATAGTTATTACACGTATGGTGGTGCGCACGCGCAAAGTACGCGCACGCGCCGTTGCTGCCACCTAGTTCACTTAAAGCAAAACGTGGCCAACGAATTCTAAAGCCTTGTGGGCCCAATCCAACTCATTTCTGATGCTATTTAACCCAAGGAGTGAAGAGGGAAACATATGTTAGTTACCAATTAGTTTAGTTTAGCTTTGTAGTTAGTTTCTAGAGAGAGAAGCTCTCTCTTCTCTCTAGGATTAGGATTAGATTAGTTCTTAGATCTAGATCTATTTCTTCTTATTCTCTCTTCTAATTTTCGTTCCTCTCCTCTATTGCACTTGTAGGATTCTTCTTCTAATGTAATTCCTTTGTTTGTAGTTTGTGAATTCTCTTTTGTAGATCTACATTTCTCCTTCAATGCAATTGGTAAGTTCTTTGTTGTTTCATGATTGATTTAGTTTTCTATTGTGGACCACTTGCCTTTGTAGTTAGATCTCTCTTTAATTCTTGCAAATTTATGTGTTTACTTGTATTGCACTCTATATTTTTGATGAAATGTTTCTTATAGCTATTAGTTAGATTTTGTTCCTCTTGGCCTAGGTAGAGTAATTAGTGACACTTGAGTTATCTAATTCCTTTGTTGATTGATAATTGGAGAGATTGCTAATTGGTTTGGAGTGCACTAAAGCTAGTCTTTCCTTGGGAGTTGGCTAGGACTTGTGGCTCAAGTCAATTCATCCACTTGACTTTCCTTTAATTAGTAAGGGTTAACTAAGTGGTAGCAATGAACAATTCTCATCACAATTGAGAAGGATAACTAGGATAGGACTTCTAGTTCTCATATCTTGCCAAGAGCTTTGTTAGTTGTTAGTTTATTTTCTTTGCCATTTATACTTCTTGTCCAAAAGCTTAAAAACCCCAAATATAATTCACAACCAATAACAAGACACTTCATTACAATTCCTAGGGAGAACGACCCGAGGTTTGAATACTTCGGTTATTAATTTTAGGGGTTTGTTACTTGTGACAAACAATCTTTTGTATGAAAGGATTATTGTTTGGTTTAGAAACTATACTTGCAACGAGAATTCATTTGTGAAATTCTAAACCATCAAAAATCCAATAATCAAAATGGCGCCGTTGCCGGGGATTTGCAATGGTGTTATGTTATTGGTTCTTGTATATATGTGAATATTGTGAATATGTTTGCCTTTTGCTTCTTTGTTAGTTCTTACTAGTTTTTAGGATTTAATTTTCTTTCTTCTTATTTGATTTTATTTTTATTTTCTCTTGCTATCATGAATTCTCACTTTGGCTATGAGTGTGATTACAACTATGTTGTAGGTAATGGGGGCTACAATGAAGATGTGTATCAAGAATGGGATAACCAAAGGTGGGAAGAGCCACATGCACATGATCAATCTTCATGGCAACAACCTCCACCAATACACTATGAAGAAGAGCCATTCTTTGATGCATATCAATCTAATGGCTATGGTGAACTCCCTTGTGACTTTTAAGAACCACCACCATATGCCTATGAGCCATACCCTCAACATAACCCTCAACCATACTCAAAAGCCACTTTTCACCAACCACCTTCATATGACCCTCATCCATATCTACCATTACAACAACCGTATGAGCCATATGAACCACATATAGAGCCACCACCATCTCAACATCACCACTTCCAAGAGCCACCCCCTCCATGTTATTACCAAGATGAACCACCTCAATTGTATGAAAATTTTCAACCACAAATGTATGAAAATTTTCAACCACAAGATGAATACCACTTTTCACCACAACCTCCCATGGAAGAATATTCATGTCCATCAATCCAAGAGCCATATGATCCTAATCATATTATCCAAGAGGAACAAGAGTCAAGGGATCGTCTCAAGGAAGCATTGGATCAATTTCAAGCAACCATGGAGTGTGTTGTGCAACAAGTGGAAAGAGTGGAAATTATTGAACCACCACAACTCTACCAAGAAGAACCACCTTCCTACTATGAACCCTTCCCCCAAATTGATGAACCCTTCCATCCACCCCAACCTCCAATGGATGACATCCTTGATGTTCTTGTTCAAGGACAAGAGGAAATGAAAAGGGATGTGCAACAATTCACGGCCGCCTTGGATGAGGTGGTAAACCGGTTAGCATCCCAATGCTTGAACTCTCAAGGAACTCCCATGGCTACATGTGGGGAATCAAATGAAGAGCATAACATAAAAGAGAGATTGGTGGAGAATGAGGGAAGTTGCTTTGTATTGGAACAATTGGAGGAAGCTATGATTATTGAAGAAAGGGAAAAATTGGTTGAAGACTTAGGAGATGCGGAGCCTCCATGGGAATCTAGAATTGAAGAAAACCCCTCCAAGATGATTGAAATTGATGCTAGGAAGGAAAGTGCACACCTTCCAAGACATATTCCATATGAAGATTTGGATGTGATAGAGCAAGAAGTGAGTTCCCTTGGTGATGAAGATCAAGCATCAAACCTTAGTGGTGAAGAATCCTTTGAGCATGAAGAACCTTCTCCCAACAAGATGGAAAGCAATGTGGAGGTAAATTTTTCTTACCCTCCCATTTATGACTTGAGTAGGAGAAAAGGTTTATATAAAATTGTTGAACAAAGGATTATAACTGAGAAGTCTTGTGAAGAGGTGGAAATCCTTAGAAAAAGGAGGATGGGAATTGAATACGCTTTATCAAAACTCTTGGAGTTGTCTTTGCCTAGGTTGCCTTCTACTCCTTCATTTGAGTGGGTGAAATTTATTTCTATTAGCTTTATTATCCCACTTGAATATGGTTTGCTTGAAACGGATGGCCAACTTGGGGAGCTTTGTGGGATGACGCGTAAACGAAAAAGGTTTTGTGGTTGGCGTTGCAAATCAAGGCTCATTATGGTTGATGCATCAAACATGAGATATAAAGGTTGGAGTAGTGCTCAAATAGATGGGTCTAGGAGGATTGTTGGCCACTATATAGAGAATTCACCTCACTCACCACCCGGTTGGACTAATAATGATGATCAACCTCAAGACGGGTGTGAAAACAAAGTGTGGGATCCCGGATTACAAGAAGAGGATCAACTTTGGGAGCCCCAAGCTTGTGAAGAACTCCATCAAGACTTGGCTCAATCCATGAAGAATCTTGGGGCACGATGGAGAACCAAGCATTGGTGGGAGTTCCAAGATGAATACAAGCACAAGCCACCTTGATGAGGAGCTCCCCACAAGTCCAACTTAAGGACAATAAACAAAAGTGCTAGGTGGGAGACAACCCACCATGGTAAAATCCTTTCATTTTCTCTTTTGTACATATTGATAGAATTAGTTTAATTTCATGTTTAGATTAGTTGGTAGAGTTTAATTGGTAGTTTAAGTATGTTAAATAAGGTTTTATGGTGTTTTGGTAGCTGTTTGGAGGTTTGGAATGCTTGGATTGGTGCAACAAAAAAAAAAAAACATAGAAATTTTTTTTTGAAAAACAGAGCACCATCCACGCGTACGCGTACATGGCGCGTACGCGCACTTCCAGCATTTTCGACCATCCACGCGCGCGCGCCATGCGTGCATACGCGTGGATTGAGAAGTTCCAACCTCCATACATTTTCCAGAGAGTTGTGCCTGCGCCGCGCCAACGTTGTGCCTCTGGCACAAACCCCACTTGTGCACACGCGCACATGACGCGTACGCGCCACTCTCGAAATAAGCCAACGACGCGCGCGCGCCATGCGTGCTTACGCGCAGATTTCTTTCTCCCATCCATTTTTCTTTTCTTCTCCTCTTTCCAATTCTTTCCTTCTCCTTTCTTCTTCCCTCCTCCTACCCCTCATCCAACACTTCCAAACACCATGGATAACCATTTATTTTAGTTAGTTAATTAGTTAGTTAGTTAGTTGATTAGCTAGTTTTAGTTTAGTTTTTATTTTATTTTCTCTCTTTTCATCATAAGTGTTGGAGTATTGACTTTGTTTACTATACATTGCTATATCCCTTATTACCTAAATGCTATTTTAGCATGAATGTTTTTAGATAATCTTTGTTGGATTCTATGATTGAGGTTATATTTTGTTACTTGGTTTTGAGTTCTTCATGCTTACCTTTTGAAAAATACCAAGTGATGAGAATTGTCTTCGAGCTTATAACTCTTTTGAATTGCATGTTGTAGCTAGCCACCATGTGATTTGAACCATATTCTTTGATTAGGCAATCTCTTGATGGATAATGTTGAGCATTTACCTTAATGCATTGTATTTCATGATTATATCCATCCATATGTTTGACTTGAATGCTTTCATGCTTCTCTAATGCTTGTCTTACCTTACAAGCTTACTTAAAGCATCTCAAGCACACTAGGATAAGTGAAGTGCATGCTTCTTTTGTGACATAGCTTTTATGCTAATGTGTATTCTAAACCGCGTAATTTAGAATTCACACACCTAATATTTCTTAATGTCACACTAATTCACTCACCTCATTCTAGTGATTTATCTCATTCCAACAATGTATGCTTCCTTGCTTTTATATCTTCTCATCTTATGGTGTTATATTTTTGTTTTCATAACGAATGCACCACAAGCAACCATGGAAGCGGAAGAAAGAACACATAGCAATCCGGAGAGTCGCCGTACCCCCTTGCTCATCTTTGAGTGCACCGAGGACGGTGCAAACTTTTAAGTGTGGGGAGGTCGTCCGACCGGTCGGCGATTTTGGGTGACAAATTTCTAACTCCAATACTTTTGCATTTCATTCTAGGATTTTAGGATTTTTACTTGCATTTTCTTATTTTTGCATATGCATACACAATAAGCTTAGTCAAAATAATGAGAATTTTTCAAGATTTCTATCTATAGGGCATGTCAATTGATTTGAGTGAAAACTTTTCATAGAACTTGCTTGAATTATATATATTGTGGAACATGTTTTGAGCTAAGAACACAAGCTTGTGAGATTTGAGCCTAACGGTGTGGTTACATCTTACAACCACTTATTTTTCCTTCTTGTGTGCATTATTCTCTTTCTATGATTGTAATCTTTGATTTGTTTGATTCTTTATGTCCATTATTTTGTGTATTCATGCATTTATGTGATTGAGGCCATCATTTCATTTAGCTCACTTACCCAAATAGCCTACCTTTTATCTTCCTTTGTTAGCCAAATTTGAGCCTACGCTTAACCCATTTATTCTTTAATTTAGCACATTACTAGCCTTAAAGCGAAAAACAATAAATGTCCTTTATTTGGATCTTTGATTGGCTTAGGCTAGTGAGTGTGAGTGTCATCCAAGAGTGGAAAAACTTTGGGACATTGGTTGGGATAAAAGGGTGTTTGTGTTTTGTATTTTTATATTGGGGAATTGGTACATACTCATGTATTGATTAAATGTATAGACCTTATGCATTGATGTTCTTGTGTATAGTTTGAAAGAAAAAGAAAAAAAATGAAAAGAAAAAAGAAATAAAAGTGAAAAAGAAAAACAATATGGAAAAAAGAAAAAAAAAATAGAAAAAGAAAGAAAAAAGAATAAAAATAATAAAAAGGGGACAAAATGCCCCAAGGTGAAGCTCAATAAGATCAATGCATAAGTGTTGTGAAATGAAAAGAAAATGCATGAGTATGTGAAAAGGTGAAAAATGGGTAGCTAGATTAGAACTTAATTGTATAGGATGTCATAGGTTAAGTGGGAAGTTTAAGCTTATCAAAGATTCAAATTTCAAGCTCACTTGACCAAATATGCATCCTACCTTAACCCTAGCCCCATTACAACCAATGAAAAGACCTCATGATACTTGTATGCATGCATGAAATAAATGTTGATTGTTAGAAGAAAAACAAATCTTGGAAAGCATGAAATAGAGGAGAATTGAGTGAATCAACCCTAAACACTTGAGCGAATAGAGTGCAAACACATCCGGTGAGGGTTTGATGCTCAATTACATGTTTTCACCTATGATCATCATTCTTCATGCAAGTTTGTAAAAATATTTAATAACTCAATTCAACTGTGGATTAGACTTGCTAGTCCTTAGCCCTTGTGCATATATGTTTCTTGGGAATTGATTTATTTTGACCAAGCACTTGCATTCATTTAGATAGTTGCATATAGGTAGATTGCATTTAGTTAGTTTCCATTGAATAAATGCCATACCCTTACTTCATTCTTGGTTCAAGCATGAGGACATGCTTGGTTTAAGTGTGGGGAGGTTGACAAACCCCAATTTGACGGTTTGTTTTGTATTGATTTTTGGGGATTTTATCACCTTTTACCCATATTTATTCAAGAAATAGCATGGTTTTGTATATTCTCCTTTAACTGTGCTTGAATGTGAAAACATGCTTTTTAGGACTCAAAATAGCTAAATTTAATTCACCTTGATTCTATTAGATGCCTTGATATGTTTGTTAAGTGATTTAAGGTTTAGGAGGCAAAGATTGGATCAAGGGAATGAAGAAAGAAAGCATGAAAAGTTGGAGAACTCATGAAGAAATGGAAGAACCGGAAAGCTGTCAAGCCGACCTCTTCGCACTTAATCGGCCATAACTTGAGCTACAGAGGTCCAAATGATGCGGTTCCAGTTGGGTTGGAAAGCTAACATCCGGGGCTTCGAAACGATATAAGATTTGCCATAGTTGCTACAAGTATGGTGGCGCGTACGCGCAAAGTACACGCACGCATCGTTGCTGCCACCTAGTTCACTTAAAGCAAAACGTGGCCAACAAATTCTAAAGCCTTGTGGGCCCAATCCAACTCATTTCTGATGCTATTTAACCCAAGGAGTGAAGAGGGAAACATATGTTAGTTACCAATTAGTTTAGTTTAGCTTTGAGTTAGTTTCTAGAGAGAGAAGCTCTCTCTTCTCTCTAGGATTAGGATTAGATTAGTTCTTAGATCTAGATCTATTTCTTCTTATTCTCTCTTCTAATTTTCGTTCCTCTCCTCTATTGCACTTGTAGGATTCTTCTTCTAATGTAATTCCTTTGTTTGTAGTTTGTGAATTCTCTTTTGTAGATCTACATTTCTCCTTCAATGCAATTGGTAAGTTCTTTGTTGTTTCATGATTGATTTAGTTTTCTATTGTGGACCTCTTGCCTTTGTAGTTAGATCTCTCTTTAATTCTTGCAAATTTATGTGTTTACTTGTATTGCACTCTATGTTTTTGATGAAATGTCTCTTATAGCTATTAGTTAGATTTTGTTCCTCTTGGCCTAGGTAGAGTAATTAGTGACACTTGAGTTATCTAATTCCTTTGTTGATTGATAATTGGAGAGATTGCTAATTAGTTTGGAGTGCACTAAAGCTAGTCTTTCCTTGGGAGTTGGCTAGGACTTGTGGCTCAAGTCAATTCATCCACTTGACTTTCCTTTAATTAGTAAGGGTTAACTAAGTGGTAGCAATGAACAATTCTCATCACAATTGAGAAGGATAACTAGGATAGGACTTCTAGTTCTCATATCTTGCCAAGAGCTTTGTTAGTTGTTAGTTTATTTTCTTTGCCATTTATACTTCTTGTCCAAAAGCTTAAAAACCCCAAATATAATTCACAACCAATAACAAGACACTTTATTACAATTCCTAGGGAGAACGACCCGAGGTTTGAATACTTCGGTTATTAATTTTAGGGGTTTGTTACTTGTGACAAACAATCTTTTGTATGAAAGGATTATTGTTTGGTTTAGAAACTATATTTGCAACGAGAATTCATTTGTGAAATTCTAAACCATCAAAAATCCAATCATCAAATACCACAGACAAGGTTTAGACTTTTCGGATCTCAGGAATGGCCATCCATGGGTTCTAACTTATACCACGAAGATTCTAATATCTCGGACTCGGTCCCTTGTATTAGATATCTAAGAGATACTCATTCTAGCTTGTTTGCATGTAGAACAGAAGTGTTTGTCAGGCACGCGTTCATAAGTGAGAATGATGATGAGCGTCACATAATCATCACATTCATCATGTTCTTGGGTGCGAATGGATATCTTAGAAGCGAAATAAGTTGAATTGAATATAAAACAGTAGTACTTTGCATTAAATCATGAGGAACAGCAGAGCTCCACACCTTAATCTATGGAGTGCAGAAACTCTACCGTTGAAAATATATAAGTGATTAAGGTCTAGGAATGGCCGAATGGCCAGCCCCCAAACGTGATCAATAGATGAAACTAAAGATCATCCGATCATCAGATCATAAGATGTAAATACAATAGTAAAAAGTCCTATTTATACTAAACTAGCTACTAGAGTTTACAAAAGTAAGTAATTGATGCATAAATCCACTTCCGGGGCCCACTTGGTGTGTGCTTGGGCTGAGCTTGAAGTTTACACATGTAGAGGCTTCTTTTGGAGTTGAACGCCAAGTTGTAACGTGTTTTTGGCGTTCAACTCTGGTTCGTGACGTGTTTCTGGCGTTTAACTCCAGACTGCAGCGTAGAACTGGCGTTCAATGCCCTTTTGCGTCATCTAAACTCGTCCAAAGTATGGACTATTATATATTTCTGAAAAGCCCTAGATGTATACATTCCAACGCAATTGAAAGCGCGCCATTTTGAGTTCTGTAGCTCTAGAAAATCTACTTTGAGTGCAGGGAGGTCAGAATCCAACAGCATCAGCAGTCCTTCTTCAACCTCTGAATCTGATTTTTGCTCAAGTCCCTCAATTTCAGCCAGAAAATACCTGAAATCACAAAAAAACACACAAACTCATAGTAAAGTCCAGAAATGTGAATTTAACATAAAAACTAATAAAAACATCCCTAAAAGTAACTAGATCCTACTAAAAACATACTAAAAACAATGCCAAAAAGTGTATAAATTATCCGCTCATCACAACACCAAACTTAAATTGTTGCTTGTCCCTAAGCAACTGAAATTCAAATAGGATAAAAAGAAGAGAATATACTATAAATTCCAAACTATCAATGAAACATAGCTCCAATCAGATGAGCGGGACTTGTAGCTTTTTGCCTCTTGAATAGTTTTGGCATCTCACTTTATCCATTGAGGTTCAGAATGATTGGCATCTATAGGAACTCAGAGTTCAGATAGTGTTATTGATTCTCCTAGTTCAGTATGTTGATTCTTGAACACAGCTACTTTATGAGTCTTGGCCGTGGCCCTAAGCACTTTGTTTTCCAGTATTACCACTGGATACATAAATGCCACAGACACATAATTGGGTGAACCTTTTCAGATTGTGACTCAGCTTTGCTAAAGTCCCCAATTAGAGGTGTCCAGGGTTCTTAAGCACACTCTTCTTTTGCTTTGGACCTTGACTTTAACCGCTCAGTCTCAAGTTTTCACTTGACACCTTCACGCCACAAGCACATGGTTAGGGACAACTTGGTTTAGCCGCTTAGGCCAGAATTTTATTCCTTTAGGCCCTCCTATCCACTGATGCTCAAAGCCTTGGGATCCCTTTTATTTACCCTTGCCTTTTGGTTTTAAGGGTTATTGGCTTTTTGCTCTTGCCTTTTGGTTTTAAGAGCTTTTGGCTTTTTCTGCTTGCTTTTTCTTTTTCTTTCTCTTTTTTTTCGCTATTTTTTTTCTTTTTTTTTCTTTTTTTTTCTGCAACCTTTCTGTATTCACTGCTTTTTCTTGCTTCAAGAATCAATTTTATGATTTTTTAGTTTATCAAATAACATGTCTCTTTGTCATCATTCTTTCAAGAGCCAACATATTTAACATTCATAAACATCAACTTCAAAAGACATATGCACTGTTCAAGTATACATTCAGAAAACAAAAAGTATTGTCACCACATCAATATAATTAAACTAAGTTTAAGGATAAATTCAAAACTCATGTACTTCTTGTTCTTTTGAATTAAAAACATTTTTCATTTAAGAGAGGTGATGAATTCATAGGACATTCATAACTTTAAGACAAAGTTACTAAATACTAATGATCATGTAATAAGATACTAACATAGATAAGCACTTAACATAAAGAAAATGAAAAACAGAAAATTTGAGAACAAGGAATGAGTCCACCTTAGTGATGGTGGCGTTTCCTTCTTGAGGAACTAATGATGTCTTTGAGCTCTTCTATGTCTCTTCCTTGTTTCTGTTGCTCCTCCCTCATAGCTCTTTGATCTTCTCTAATTTTGTGAAGGATGATGGAGTGCTCTTGATGTTCCACTCTTAATTGTCCCATGTTGGAACTTAATTCTCCTAGGGAGGTGTTGATTTGCTCCCAAAAATTCTGTGGAGGAAAGTGCATCCCTTGAGGCATCTCAGGGATTTCTTGGTTATGAGCTTCTTCATGCGTCTCTTAAGATCCATGAATAGGCTCTCTTGTTTGCTCCATCCTTTTCTTAGTGATGGGTTTGTCCTCATCAATGAGGATGTCTCCCTCTATGTCAATCCCAGCCGAATTGCATAGATGGCAAATGAGGTGAGGAAAAGCTGACCTTGCCATAGTGGAGGACTTGTCAGCTACCTTGTAGAGTTCTTGAGGTATAATCTCATGAACCTCCACCTCTTCTCCAATCATGATGCTATGGATCATGATGGCCCGGTCTATAGTGACTTCAGACCGGTTGCTAGTGGGAGTGATTGAGCGTTGAATGAACTCCAACCATCTTCTAGCTACAGGCTTAAGGTCCAATCTTCTTAGTTAAACCGGTTTGCCTTTTGAGTCAATCTTCCATTGAGCTCCTTCCACACATATGTCCATGAGGACTTGGTCCAACCTTTGATCAAAGTTGACTCTTCTTGTGTAGGGGCATGCGTTCTCTTCCATCATTGGCAAGTTGAACGCCAACCTCACATTTTCCAGACTGAAATCTAAGTATTTCCCCCGAACCATGGTGAGATAATTCTTTGGGTTCGGGTTCTTACTTTGATCATGGTTCCTAGTGACCCATGCATTAGCATATAGCTCTTGAACCATTAGAATTCCGACTTGTTGGATGGGGTTTGTTAGAACTTCCCAACCTCTTCTTTGGATTTCATGTCGGATTTCCAGATACTCATTTCTCTTGAGTTTGAAAGGGACCTCGGGGATCACCTTCTTCTTTGGAGATGAATCTTTCCATCTCTCATGACTCGGAGGTGGAAGCTTTTGTCTTCCCTTTCCCTTTTCTAGAGGATTCTCCGGTCTTAGGTGCCATCAATGGTAATGGAAAAACAAAAAGCTTTATGCTTTTACCACACCAAACTTAGAATATTGCTCGCCCTCGAGCAAGAGAAGAAAGAAAAGATGAAGAAGAAGAAGAAGAAATGGAGGAAAGGGAGAGAGGTTGTGTTTTGGCCAAGAAGAGGAAGAGAGGGTTGTGTTGTATGAAAATGAAGAAGAATGGAGGGGTTTATATAGTGGAGGGAGAGGGGTTAGGTTCAGCCATTTAGGGTGGGTTTGGGTGGGAAAGTGATTTTGAATTTTGAAGGTAGGTGGGGTTTATGAGGTAGGTTTATGGGGAAGAGTGGGTGGATGTGAGTGGTGAATAGGTAATAGGGAAGAGAGATTGAGATGATTGGTGAAGAATTTTGGGGAAGGGTGTTTATTGGGAAGAGTATGAGTGGAGGTAGGTGGGGATCCTGTGGGGTCCACAGATGCTGAGATGATCCTGTGGGGTCTACAGATCCTGAGGTGTCAAGGAGTTGCATCCCTGCACCAATTAGGCATGTAAAATGCCTTTGCATGCAATTCTGGCATTTAAACGCCGAATTGGTGCTTGTTCTAGGCGTTCAGCGCCCAGATGCAGCATGTTTCTGTCGTTCAGCGCCAGCTTTCCTCAGTGTGCATTCCTGGCGTGTGAACGCCAGGATGCTGCTTGTTTTAGGCGTTCAACGCCAGATCCATGCTCTGTTCTGGCGTTGAACGCCAGCCAAATGCTCCTTACTGGCGTTTAAACGCCAATAAGCCCTTCCTCCAGGGTGTGATTTTTCTTTTGCTGTTTTTGATTCTGTTTTTAATTTTTTGATTTATTTTGTAACTCCACATGATCATGAACCTAATAAAACATGAAAGAACAATAAAATAAAAATAAAATTAGATAAATAAAAATTGGGTTGCCTCCCAATAAGCGCTTCTTTAATGTCAATAGCTTGACAGTGGGCTCTCATGGAGCCACACAGGTGATAAGGTCAATTTTATAGACTTCCCAACACCAAACTTAGAGTTTGGATATGGGAGTTCAACACCAAACTTAGAGTTTGGCTGATGATGACAGGTCATCTTAGCCTAGTTTCACTAGTCTTTTTCTTTATTTTTATTTGGTTTTATGCACTTTCTTGGGCCACAAGTAAGCCAATAGGGTGGAATTTCATGTTTCCTTAGATTCAATCAACCATGGATGAATTGATGCATTTTCACGAGTTTTATGCCATAATTGCTTATATGACAAGAAGAAGAATAACTCTCATGATTAGAGCATAGCTTTGATGCAATTGTTCTTTGATGAGAGGTGGAATAAAGCTTGGAAGAAGGTTGAAGAAAAGGGGGCAGCAAGGGGCAAGGAAAAAGGACTCACGTTTGAGCTAAAGTTTGCCTCAAACTTGAACTCAAATGTGAGGAAGATTGCATTTTCATCCTGGAGGCACACCAAGTTTGCGCCAACGTTTGCCTCAAACTTGAGGTCAAACGTTGGCTTGAAGATTCTTCACCCATGAGAAGCAACGTTTGCGCCAACGTTTGCCTCAAACTTGAGGTTAAACGTTGGCGCCACAAGAACAAGGATGAACACCCCTGGAGCTTGGCAACGTTTGCGCCATAAAAGCAAAGAAGAGCACCTCTGTTTGATGCATTGAGTGAGCCACGTTTGCGCCAATGTTTGCCTCAAACGTTAGGCCAAACGTTGGCCAAAGGAGTAGCATGGGAGAAGCCACGTTTGAGCTCACGTTTGACCTCAAACGTTGGCTCAAACGTGGATGACAGCAAGTGGCCGATCTGCATAATGGGTTTCACGAAGACGTTTGAGTCAATGTTTGCCTCAAACGTTGACTCAAACATGAATGGTTCATGGTCCGGTTCACAAGTGGATTTCTTTCCAACACCAAGAGCAATCAACAGAGGCTACTACCAACCTAATTCCATCAAGGCCAAGGCCCAATTCAAGGCTTGAAGATCTTTAGAAGAAAGTGTATAAATAGAAGTTAGTTTGATTTAGAAAAGGAAATGAACTTTTACTTTTGAATTTACACCTCTTGGAGGATTTTACTTACTGTAACTTGGATCTGGGAGGAGAATTGAATTCTCTTCCTCTTTGATTTTCTTGTTTTTTTTTACCGCAAATCTTACTTGAGTCTTGGGTGTTGAGAATTGAGGAAATTCTGTCTCAATCTCACCTTGAGATCTCTTTTTGTTTCTTTCACTACACTATTGGAGAATTGAGATTTGAATTCGAGTTTTCTTACTGTTTTAATCTTTAATTTGTTGCAATTGATTTCTGAATTGGATCAAGGAAGGTAGTGAGATGTAGACTTGGTTTTCTAGTCTCTTGACCCCTGAGATCTAAAACTTCCTTTTAATTCTTCTGTTGAACATTTCTTCAAGCGAATTTACATTTTCTGTTTGAGATCTACTGCAATTAAATTCATCTTTGACTTCCCTGCTTGTTGCAATTTACTTTTCCTTGTTTAATTTATGCAAATTCAATTCCCAATTCCCTTTATAATTCAAGAAATTTACATTTCTTGCACTTTAAGTTTCAGTCATTTACATGTCTTGCAATCTAAGTTTCTGCAATTTATATTACTTGCACTTTAAGATTCAGCTCTTTTAATTCTTCTGCACTTTAAATTCTTGTCAATTACCCCTCTCCCTTTAAAATTCATGCAATTTAGCTTCTGTCAATTACAAATCACTCAAATCAACTCTTGTTCGCTTGACTAAATCACCCACTAAACTAAAATTGCTCAATCCTTCAATCCCTGTGGGATCGACCTCACTCACGTGAGTTATTATTACTTGATGCGACTCGGTACACTTGCCGGTGAGTTTTGTGTTGGATCGTTTTCCACACATCAAGTTTTTGCCGCCGTTGCCGGGGATTGAATTAGATTGATAATGATTAAGTGAAGTGGAGATCTAGATCAAGCACTTTTTCTTTTCTGTTTCTTTAACTTTTGACTAACACGCTAACTGTTTGAATTTTTGCTTAAGCTAACTAACATTTCACTTCAGCCATGGATTGAAGTGTTATTGCCTTTCTGTTGTTGTGTGATTCTTATACTTTGGTTGTATGTCAGGTACAAGGAGAATTATACCCACTTTTTGTTAACAAGATGAAAGAACCCTCAGAAGATTAAGAAGAACTGAAAGAGGGAAAAACATTGTTAGAGAAGAGGAGTCAGAAGAAGAGTTCCAAGATATGGAGGAACACTTGACAAATCCACCAAATGGAGCAGAAGGAGCAGCCAATAACAACAATAATCCACCACAGAGAAGAGTTTTGGCCTCCTACACATGTGCAGATCCTAGACAGTGTGGGAGTAGCATTCTCACCCCAAATGTTAATGCAAATAACTTTGAACTAAAGCCACAACTCATCACCTTGGCTCAAAACAATTGTTCTTATGGAGGAGGACCACTTGAAGACCCTAACCAACACTTGTCCACCTTCTTAAGGATTTGTGACACTGTCAAAACCAATGGTGTGCACCCTGACAGTTACAAGCTACTGCTATTTTCATTTTCTCTCAAAGACAAAGCCACTCAATGGTTGGAATCTTTCCCAAGAGACAGCATCAACAATTGGGATGATCTAGTAACCAAGTTCCTTGCCAAGTTTTACCCACCTCAAAGAGTTATTAGATTGAAGACTGAAGTGCAAACATTCACTCAAATGGATGCTGAACCCTTGTATGAAGCGTGGGAATGATACAAAGCTCTAATCAAGAAGTGTCCACCGGGAATGTTCAGTGAGTGGGACAAATTACAGAATTTCTATGAAGGCTTGACACTAAAATCTCAAGAGGCTTTGGATTATTCAGCAGGAGGCTCTTTACAACTAATGAAAACGGCAAAGGAAGCCCAAAATCTCATTGATATGGTGGCCAACAACCAGTATTTCTTTGCTCACCAAAGGCAACGCCAACCATCACAAAGGAAAGGAGTGATGGAGTTGGAAGGAGTGGACTCAATCCTAGCTCAAAACAAAATGATGCAACAGTAAATTTAACAACAATTTGAGCAAATGGCCAAGAGGATTGATAGCCTCCAAGTTACAGCAGTTAACACAAGGCAACCATCAACCACATGGGGGCAAAATGAAGAAACTTAAGAGGAGCAACAGCAAGAACAAGTCCAGTACATGCACAACCAAAATTCTGGGCCAAATGAAGTCTATGGTGATACTTACAACCCTTCATGGAAGAACCACCCCAACCTCAGATGGGGAGACAATCACAACCAGAACCAACAACCATGGCAGAGGAACTCAAATCAAAACACTTCAAGAAACAACCAAAACTACAATCAGCAGCAAACTAACCAAAACCCTTACAGAAAACCCCAAAACAACTACTCTAACTCCAACCATTATCCATCCAATAACCAACCCACCAACCAAAATGCCTACCATCCACCATCCACACCTCACAACCAACCGCAAACATCACCAGAATCTCAAAGAATCACTAACCTGGAAACCTTGATAGACAAAATGTGGAAACACCAAGAAATGACAGCCAAGAACCAAGAAGCCTCCATAAAGAATATGGAGAGGCAAATTGGTCAGCTCTCTAAACACCTTGCAACAGAGAGACCATCAAGTTCACTACCAAGTGACACAATTCAAAATCCTAAGGAAGAGTGCAAGGCGATACAGTTAAGAAGTGGGAGAATATTGATGAGTAACAATGATATTACAAGGAAGCAAGTGGAGAGTGGCAAGAGGCCAATAGAGGAGGAAAAGCCAACACACGCAGAGGAAGCCAATGATCAAGATGTGATGCCAAATAAGAGCACTGAGAAGCCAAGAAGGAAAGAAGACCAACCAACCACTTTGCAAAAGGGAGAGCTGGTTCCAGGATAACAGCAAGTGGAGAAGAACTTTACACCTCCATTGCCCTATCCTCAAAGGTTCAGCAAAGAGACTAAGAACCAACACTTCCATAAGTTCCTTGAGACTTTCAAGAAACTGGAGATAAACATTCCAATGGCTGAAGCATTGGAGCAAATGCCTCTGTATGCCAAGTTTTTGAAGGAGCTTATCAACAAGAAAAGAAGTTGGCTGGAGAAGGAGACCATGTTGCTCACCGAAGAATGCAGCACTGTACTTCAAAAGGGAATCCCACCAAAGCTTAAAGATCCAGGGAGTTTTGTAGTTTCTTGCACCATAGGCAAAATGACATTAGACAAGGCTCTTTGTGATCTTGGAGCTAGTATCAACTTAATGCCTTTATCCATGATGAGGAAGCTAGCTATAGAAGAACTCAAACCCACCAGGATGTCGCTAGTCATGGAAGATAGATCAATCAAGACACCTAACGGAATTGTGGAAAATCTGTTAGTGAAGGTTGGGGATTTTATCTTCCCCGCGGACTTTGTAATCCTGGACACTGAAGAGGAAGGAAATAATTCAATCATCCTAGGAAGACCATTTCTAGCAACAGCAAGAGCTATTATTGATGTAGAAAAGGGAGAGATGATCTTCAGAGTACACAATGAGCAAATGGTCTTAAATGTTTTCAAGTCCATGCAGCACCCTCCTGAGCTAGAGGATCACTTGAGAGTGGATATGATAGAGAGCCTGGTGGAAGAAATGTTAGATATCAATCATCATGAGCAGGAAGAGGAAGGTAACCAAGAGACAACAGAAGAGCAAATAGCCGAGATTTCCAATAGCAAAGAGGGGAAGCCAAATAAGAAGGAAAAAGTGCAAAAACAAGAATTGAAGCCATTACCCACCCATCTCAAATATGCATTTCTTGGCACATCAGAGAGCTTTCCAGTGATCATAAATTCATCCCTGACAAAAAAAGAAGAAGGAGAACTACTTGATGTACTCAAGGCTCACAAAGATGCTTTAGGATGGACCATTGACGACCTGAAAGGCATCAGCCCAGCAGTGTGTATGCATAAGATTTTCTTGGAGGACAATTCCAAGCCAGTAGTTCAACCTCAGAGAAGGCTAAATCCCACAATGAAGGAAGTTGTCCAGAAGGAAGTAATGAAGTTGTGGAATGCAGGGATAATCTTCCCAATATCTAATAGCTCATGGGTAAGCCCGGTTCACGTTGTACCAAAGAAAGGAGGAATGACGGTCATCACCAATGAGAAAAATGAGTTAATCCCTACTAGAACAGTGACAGGGTGGAGGATGTGCATAGACTATCGAAGATTGAATGATGCCACAAGAAAAGATCATTTTCCTCTTCCATTCATTGATCAGATGCTGGAAAGATTGGCCGGCCATGCCTATTATTGCTTCTTGGATGGGTATTCCGGGTACAATCAAATCGTGGTGGATCCCAAGGACCAAGAGAAGACTCCCTTCACATGTCCATTTGGAGTTTTTGCATACAGGAGGATGCCCTTTGGGCTATGCAACGCCCCAGCCACATTTCAAAGGTGTATGCTCTCCATTTTCTCTGATATGGTCGAAAAGTTTTTAGAGGTATTCATGGATGACTTTTCTGTTTTTGGTGACAATTTCAACGCTTGCCTGAAACATCTAACTCTTGTCTTGAAACGGTGCTAAGAAACTAATTTGGTTTTGAACTGGGAGAAGTGCCATTTCATGGTACCTGAAGGGATTGTTCTTGGTCACAAAGTTTCAAGAAAAGGGATAGAGGTCGACAAGGCAAAAGTGGAGATCATAGAAAAACTCCCTTCACCAACTAATGTGAAATCTGTTAGAAGTTTCTTGGGGCATGCAGGATTTTATAGAAGGTTTATCAAGGATTTTTCTAAAATAGCAAAACCCTTAAGTAATCTGCTGATGATGGATAATCCTTTTGTCTTTGATGAAACTTGCCAGTATGCCTTTGAAACTTTAAAAAACAGACTCACAACAGCACCAATAATCACACCCCCGAATTGGAAACTACTTTTTGAACTTATGTGTGATGCGAGTGACATAGCAATTGGTGCTGTACTTGGGCAAAAGAAGGAAAACTTGCATCATGTCATATATTATGCAAGTAAGGTTTTGAATGAGGCTCAAAAAAATTACACCACAACAGAAAAGGAGTTGTTGGCTGTAGTTTATGCATTTGACAAATTTAGATCATACTTGATAGGTTCCAAAATTGTAGTTTATACTGACCATGCTGCCCTTAAGTATTTAATGTCAAAACAGGATGCTAAACCAAGACTTATCAGGTGGATATTACTCCTACAAGAGTTTGATATTGAAATAAAGGACAGGAAGGGCACTGAAAACCAAGTTGTTGATCACTTATCGAGGCTACCAAAAGAAACAATTCAAGAAGTCTCACAGCCTGTAAATGAAAGCTTTTCAGACGAACATCTGTTGTAGATCCAACAAGCACCTTGGTTTGCTGACATAGCAAACTACAAGGTGGGGAGAAAGATACCTCAAGAATTCTCTAAGCAATAAGTAAAGAAGCTAATCAATGAAGCAAGGAAGTTCTTGTGGGATGAACCTTTCCTGTTCAAAAGATGTTCTGATGGAGTGATTAGGAGATGCGTCCCTGAGAGTGAAATAAGAGATATACTGTGGCATTGTCATGGCTCAGCCTATGGTGGACACTTTGGACCAGAGAGAACAGCTGCAAAGGTATTACAAAGCGGTTTCTATTGGCCAACTATCTTCAAAGATACCAGAGAGTTTATTCACCAATGCAATGAATGCCAAAGAGCCGGGGGATTGACAAAAAGGAATGAGATGCCTCAAAATTTCATCTTGGAAGTTGAGCTATTTGACCTATGGGGCATTGATTTCATGGGATCTTTTCCCCCTTCTTATTCTTTCAGATACATCTTGGTGGCAGTAGAGTATGTCTCAAAATGGGTGGAAGCCATAGCCACAACCACTTGTGATGCACAAATTGTCCTTCAATTCCTTAAGAAGCATATCTTCACTAGATATGGAGTACCCAAGGGTCTTGTCAGTGATGGTGGTGGTCACTTCTGCAATAAACAAATGGAGAAACTCCTCCACAAGTATGGAGTAATCCATAAAGTAGCCACACCATACCATCCTCAGACTAATGGCCAGGCTGAATTAGCAAATCGAGAGTTGAAGAGAATTTTAGAAAAAACAGTGGGAAGCACAAGGAAAGATTGGGCTAGAAAGTTAGAAGGTCAAAACTCCCATTGGAAGGTCCCCATTTCAGCTATTATATGGAAAATCTTGTCACCTCCCTGTGGAGCTTGAACATAAAGCTTTTTGGGCCACTAAACTCCTCAACCTTGATTCTCAAGCAGCAGGAGAAAAGAGGCTGCTACAACTAAATGAGTTGGATGAGTTTAGACTAGAAGCTTATGAGAATGCTAAGATATACAAGGAGAGAGCTAAGAGGTGGCATGACAAGAAGATCTCAAAGAAAGAGTTCAAGCCAGGACAGCAAGTGCTCCTGTATAACTCAAGGCTCAAGATCTTCCCTGGCAAGCTCAAGTCCAAATGGACAGGTCCGTATCTAGTAACAAAAGTTTTTCCTTATGGAAGTCTTGAGCTGCTAGATGAAGCTACACAGAGCCACTTCACAGCAAATGGGCATAGAGCAAAGCCTTATCTAGGAGGACAATGGGACAAGGAAAAGGAAGTTCAGTATCTGAACTGAACAAACACAGATAATGTCAAGCTAGTGACAATAAAAGAGCGCTTGTTGGGAGGCAACCCAACCTGAGGTAGTTTCCTTTTCATATCCATTTCAATAAAAAAAAGGGGGGTTGAATAATTGGTATGTATTGCAAGGAGCTAAGTTTGGTGTTGCACACCAAAATAATTTAAGGGAGAATGAAGGATTCTAAGTTTGGTGTTCCACCAAAATCTCATTTAAAAGCATACTCTCACCTCTTGCATAATGCTAGCTCCAAGCAATCAGACAAATTATTCAACCATTTAATTGCTTTTTAGTTTTGGTTCCATAACCTTTAGCAAGGCCAAAAGAATTCATAAGTGGACAACCTGTTGCATTAGAGACAGTGGCAAGAAATTAAGTTTGGTGTTCCCACACCAAATTAAATCCAAAAGCCACACTCAATTCATGCATACTAACCAGTCACCTAAGGGCTTGAGAAGCAAGCAACTTTTGAGAATTGTGCAGGGAACTAACCACCATTTGAAGACATTATGCATCATAACTCAAAAGAGGCACAACAGAAGGAAGGACAAAAGAACTGCAAACCAATAGGTTGTATCTATACTTAACTCTTGCTGTTGAGAAATGCTTTGATTTATGTCTTGCTAAAGTGTTCATCTAGTACAAGTAGAATCACTTTTTGCAATAAGTAAGCTAGTCTAAGTGTGTGCCTGTGTGTTTACTTTCACTTAACTAAATGTATGCTTTGTCCCCCGCATCTTTAATTCAATAAAAGAAATGTTTGGAATATGAAGTAAGATAGTTCTTTGTTAGCTGGAAGTACAATAATAGTAAGTGGTGGTATGTATGTGTGATTGTGTGGTAGCTCACTTATAGTAAATAACAGGAATAGATTGTCTTCTTTCTAAGTGTAAACTAGCTCACTGTCTATGAATCTCAAAAATAAAAAGTCCTTGGTTGAAAAGAAAAAAAAATAAGTAGAATGAGAAAAGCCAAAAGTGGCAGCAAAAAAAAAAAAAACAAAAGAGAAAAATAGAAGAAAGCTAAACACCAATAGCTTGAACCTTAGAATATATGCCTGTGGTGTCTTTGTACTAGGATCTGCTTGGATTATTAAGTTCTTTGGAGTGCATCAACACTTGGTAACTTGGGTTAACTAACCTGGGATTATCAACTGAAAATCCACTATCAAAAGCAACTTAGCTACAAGACATTTAGTGACCCAAAGAGGTGCTGGGCATCAATGTTCTAAGAGAAATATAAGCCAAGTGTTTATAGTGAATAATGTGTTGAGCACAAATAAAGTAAAAGAAAAAGAATTGCTGCACACATAACACTGAGCTGAATGTTACCGAAAAGAAAAATAGAGAGAAACAAACATCAAGGACAAATAAATAATGAGAGGTCATAGCAGTGTGTTAAGTGATGCTTGAAGGAGACTTTCTATGCCTAGATATCAATAAGAAGTGAGTAGTTACATATCAGCATAAAATCCCATGAGCTACCAATAATACAACGCTAGCATGAACATTTACTTCCTTTTCATTCTTTCTTCTTAATAATTCTTTTCTTGCTTGGGGACAAGCAAGTTTTAAGTTTGGTGTTGTGATGACAGGTCATCTTAGCCTAGTTTCACTAGTCTTTTTCTTTATTTTTATTTGGTTTTATGCACTTTCTTGGGCCACAAGTAAGCCAATTGGCTGAAATTTCATGTTTCCTTAGATTCAATCAACCATGGATGAATTGATGCATTTTCATGAGTTTTATGCCATAATTGCTTATATGACAAGAAGAAGAATAACTCTCATGATTAGAGCATAGCTTTGATGCAATTATTGGTTGATGATAGGTGGAATAAAGCTTGGAAGAAGGTTGAAGAAAAGAGGATAGCAAGGGGCAAGGAAAAAGGACTCACGTTTGAGCTAAAGTTTGCCTCAAACTTGAACTCAAACGTGAGGAAGATTGCATTTTCATCCTGGAGGCACACCAAGTTTGCGCCAACGTTTGCCTCAAACTTGAGGTCAAACGTTGGCGCCACAAGAATAAGGATGAACACCCCTGGAGCTTGGCAACGTTTGCGCCAACATTTGCCTCAAACTTGAGGTCAAACGTTGGCGCCATAAAAGCAAAGAAGAGCACCTCTGTTTGATGCATTGAGTGAGCCACGTTTGCGCCAACGTTTGCCTCAAACGTTAGGCCAAACGTTGGCCAAAGGAGTAGCATGGGAGAAGCCACATTTGAGCTCACGTTTGACCTCAAACGTTGGCTCAAACGTGGATGACAGCAAGTGGCCGATCTGCATAATGGGTTTCATAAAGACGTTTGAGTCAACGTTTGCCTCAAACGTTAACTCAAACGTGAATGGTTCATGGTCCGGTTCACAAGTGGATTTCTTCCCAACACCAAGAGCAATCAACAGAGGCTACTACCAACCCAATTCCATCAAGGCCAAGGCCCAATTCAAGGCTTGAAGATCATTAGAAGAAAGTGTATAAATAGAAGTTAGTTTGATTTAGAAAAGGAAATGAACTTTTACTTTTGAATTTACACCTCTTGGAGGATTTTACTTACTGTAACTTGGATCTGGGAGGAGAATTGAATTCTCTTCCTCTTTGATTTTCTTGTTTTCTTTACCGCAAATCTTACTTGAGTCTTAGGTGTTGAGAATTGAGGAAATTCTGTCTCAATCTCACCTTGAGATCTCTTTTTGTTTCTTTCACTGCACTATTGGAGAATTGAGATTTGAATTTGAGTTTTCTTACTATTTTGATCTTTAATTTGTTGCAATTGATTTCTGAATTGGATCAAGGAAGGTAGTGAGATCTAGACTTGGTTTTCTAGTCTCTTGACCCCTGAGATCTAAAACTTCCTTTTAATTCTTCTGTTGAACATTTCTTCAAGCCAATTTACATTTTCTGTTTGAGATCTACTGCAATTAAATTCATCTTTGACTTCCCTGCTTGTTGCAATTTACTTTTTCTTGTTTAATTTCTGCAAATCCAATTCCCAATTCCCTTTATAATTCAAGCAATCTACATTTCTTGCACTTTAAGTTTCAGTCATTTACATTTCTTGCAATCTAAGTTTCTGCAATTTATATTACTTGCACTTTAAGATTCAGCTCTTTTAATTTTTCTGCACTTTAAATTCTTGTCAATTACCTCTCTCCCTTTAAAATTCATGTAATTTAGCTTCTGTCAATTACAAATCACTCAAATCAACTCTTGTTCACTTGACTAAATCACCCACTAAACTAAAATTGCTCAATCCTTCAATCCCTGTGGGATCAACCTCACTCACATGAGTTATTATTACTTGATGCGACCCGGTACACTTGCCGGTGAGTTTTGTGTTGGATCGTTTTCCACACATCAGCTGAGGCCTCCCAACACCAAACTTAGAGTTTGACTGTGGGGGCTTTAGTTGACTCTGTACTGAGAGAAGCTTACTGTGCCTCATTTCCATGTTTACAGAAGGATTACTTTGAGTTTTAAACACAAGGAAGTCCTTATTCAATTGAAGGACTAGTTCACCTTTGTCTACATCAATCACAGCTCTTGCTGTGGCTAGGAAGGATCTTCCAAGAATGATGGATTCATCCTCATCCTTCCCAGTATCCAGGATTATGAAATCAGCAGGGATGTAAAGGCCTTCAACCTTTACTAACACGTCCTCTACTTGTCCATAAGCCTCTTTTCTTGAGTTGTCTGCCATCTCTAATGAGATTCTGGCAGCTTGCACCTCAAAGATTCCCAGTTTCTCCATTACAGAGAGTCGCATGAGGTTTATTCCTGACCTAAGGTCACATAGAGCCCTCTCAAAGGTTATGGTGCCTATGGTACAAGGTATTAAGAACTTTCCAGGATCCTGTTTCTTCTGAGGCAATCTCAGTTGATCCAATGCATTTAGTTCATTGGTGAACAGGGGAGGTTCATCTCCCCAAGTATCTTTACCAAATAAATTGGCATTCAGCTTCATGATTGCACCAAGGAACTTGGCAACTTGCTCTTCAGTAACATCTTCATTCTCTTCAGAAGAAGAGTACTCTTCAGAGCTCATGAATGGCATAAGGAGGTTCAATGGAATTTCTATGGTCTCTAGATGAGTCTCAGATTCTTTTGGTTCCTCAGAGGGAAACTCTTTATTGATCACTGGACGTCCCAGGAGGTCTTTCTCCTTGGGATTCACGTCCTCCCCTTCCTCCTTGGGTTCGGCTATGATGGTTATATCAATGGCCTTGTACTCTCCTTTTGGATTTTCTTTTGTATTGCTTGGGAGAGCACTAGGAGGAGTTTCAGTGATCTTCTTACTCAGCTGGCCCACTTGTGCCTCCAAATTTTTAATGGAGGACCTTGTTTCATTCATGAAACTCAGAGTGGCCTTAGATAGATCAGAGACTAAGTTTGCTAAATTAGAGGTATTTTGTTCAGAGTTCTCTGTCTGTTGCTGAGTGGATGATGGAAAAGGCTTGCTATTGCTAAACCTATTTCTTCCACCATTATTAAAGCCTTGTTGAGCCTTTTGTTGATCCTTCCATGAGAGATTTGGGTGATTTCTCCATGAGGGATTATAAGTGTTTCCATAGGGTTCACCCATGTAATTCACCTCTGCTATTGCAGGATTCTCAGGATCATAAGCTTCTTCTTCAGAAGATGCCTCTTGAGTACTATTGGATGCAGCTTGCATTCCATTCAGACTCTGAGAAATTATATTGACTTGCTGAGTCAATATTTTATTCTGAGCCAATATGGCATTCAGAGTATCAATTTCAAGAACTCCCTTCTTCTGAGGCGTCCCATCACTCACAGGATTCCTCTCAGAAGTGTACATGAACTGGTTATTAGCAACCATGTCAATGAGTTCTTGAGCTTCTGCAGGCGTTTTCTTTAGGTGAATGGATCCACCTGAAGAAGTATCTAGTGACATCTTAGCTAATTCAGACAGACCATCATAGAATATATCCAGGATGGTCCATTCTGAAAGCATGTCAAAAGGACACTTTTTGGTTAGTTCCTTGTATCTCTCCCAAGCTTCTTAGAGGGATTCACCTTCTTTCTGTCTGAAGGTTTGAACATCCACTCTAAGCTTACTAAGCTTTTGAGGAGGAAAGAACTTGGCTAAGAAAGCCTTGACCAGCTTATCCCAAGAGTTCATGCTATCCTTAGGTTGAGAGTCCAACCATATTCTAGCTCTGTCTCTCACAGCAAAAGGGAAAAGCATGAGCCTGTAGACTTCAGGATCTACTCCATTAGTCTTAACAGTATCACAGATCTGCAAGAATTCAGTTAAGAACTGAAAGGGATCTTCAGATGGAAGTCCATGAAACTTGCAGTTTTGTTGCATCAGAGAAACTAATTGAGATTTAAGCTCAAAATTGTTTGCTCCAATGGTAGGGATGGAGATGCTTCTTCCATGTAAATTGGAATTAGGTGCAGTAAAGTCACCAAGCATCCTCCTTGCATTATTATTATTTTTGGCTGCCATCTCCTCTTCCTGTTCGAAAATTCCTGTAAGGTTGTCTCTGGATTGTTGTATTTTAGCTTCTCTTAGTTTCCTTTTCAGAGTCCTTTCAGGTTCAGGATCTGCTTCAACAAGAATGTTCTTGTCCTTGCTCCTGCTCATATAAAAAAGAAGAAAATAGAAAATAATAATAGGGATCCTTTTTACCACAATATAGAGGTTCCCTTGTTGTTAGTAGAAGAAGAAAGGGAATAAGAGTGAAGAAGAATGGATAATCCAAACATAAGGGTGAGGATAAGAGCAGTGATTTGAGATGAAGAGAAGTGTTAGTAAATGAATAAATAAATAGAAGGAGATGGGAGAGAGAGAATTTTGAAAAATAAATTTTGAAAAAGAGTTAATGATTTTCGAAAATTAAGATAAAATTAAAATTAAAATTAAAAATTGAAACAATTAATTAATTAAAAAGAATTTTTGAAAAAGAGGGAGGTATTTTCGAAAATTAGAGAGGGATAGTTAGTTATGTAGTTTTGAAAGAGATAAGAATTAAACAAAAAGTTAATTAGTTAGTTGAAACAAATTTTGAAAATCAAATTTTAAAAGATAAGAAGATAAGAAGTTAGAAAAGATATTTGAAAAAGATAAGATAAAAAGATATTTTTGAAAAGATATGATTGAAATTAATTTTGAAAAAGATTTGATTTTTTAAAATCACAATTAATGACTTGGTTCATAAGAAATCACAAGATATAATTCTAGAACTTAAAGTTTGAATCTTTCTTAACAAGTAAGTAACAAACTTGAAATTTTTGAATCAAAACATTAATTGTTGATGATATTTTCAAAAATTATGAGATAAAATTAAGAAAAAGATTTTTTTTTTGAAAAATATTTTTAAAATTTTCGAAAAATAAGAAAAATGAAAAAGATTTGATTTTTGAAAATGATTTTGAAAAAGATAAGATTTTCAAATTGAAAATTTAATTTGACTCATAAGAAACAACTAAATTTTAAAAAGTTTTGAAAAAGTCAACTCAAATTTTCGAAAATTTATGAGTGAGAAAGGGAAAGATATTTTTCTGATTTTTGAATTTTTAATGAAGAAAGAGAAAAACACAAAATTGACTCAATGCATGAGAATTTTTAGATCAAAACAATAAATGCATGCAAGAACACTATGAATGTCAAGATGAACACCAAGAACACTTTGAATGTCAAGATGAACATCAAGAACATATTTTTGAAAAATTTTCAAGAAAAGAAAACATGCAAGACACCAAACTTAGATATTTTTCATGTATAGACATTATGAATGCAAGAATGTATATAAAAAACAAGAAAAGACACAAAACAAGAAAATATGAAGATCAAACAAGAAGACCGGCCAAGAACAACTTGAAGATCATGAAGAACACTATGAATGCATAAATTTTCAAAAAATGCATAAATTTTTTAGAAAAAATGCAATTGACACCAAACTTAAAAATTGACTCAAGACTCAAACAAAAAACACAAA
Source organism: Arachis hypogaea (assembly GCF_003086295.3). Taxonomy (NCBI): domain Eukaryota; kingdom Viridiplantae; phylum Streptophyta; class Magnoliopsida; order Fabales; family Fabaceae; genus Arachis; species Arachis hypogaea. The sequence continues at coordinate 38,595,412 of NC_092052.1, read as the reverse complement.
ATATTTTTTATTTTTATGATTTTATAATTTTTTTATTTTTTCGAAAATTAATGTGAAAAAGAAAAATAAAGATTCCAAAATTTTTAATATGAATTCCAGGAATCTTGCACTCTTAGTCTAAAGCTCCAATCTGAGGGTTAGACATGGCTTAATAGCCAGCTAAGCTTTAGTATGCTATTACATGCATTGAAGTGATTAGTTGAATCCTCAGTCCAAAGGAATTTAGACATGGCTTTACAGCCAGCCAGGATTCAACAAATCATCATAAAACACTAGAATTCATTCTTAAAAATTCTGAAGAAAAATATATTTTATTTTTTGAAAATATTTTATTTTTTTCTTTTTTTTTCGAATATTAAATGGGAAAAACGAAAAAGAAGGAAATATTTTTGAAAAATTTTTTTGAAAACTTTTTGAAAATAAAATAAGAAGAAAATTACCTAATCTGAGCAACAGGATGAACCGTCAGTTGTCCAAACTTGAACAATCCCCGGCAACGGCGCCAAAAACTTGGTGCACGAAATTGTGATCCTTGGTAATGGCTACAAAAACTTGGTGCTCTAATCTTAATTTATAATTTGTCACAACTTCGATACAACTAACCAGCAAGTGCACTGGGTCGTCCAAGTAATAAAACCTTACGTGAGTAAGGGTCGATCCCACGGAGATTGTCGGCTTGAAGCAAGCTATGGTCACTTTGTAAATCTTAGTCAGGCAGATATCAAATGATTATGGAGTTTTCGAATAATAATAATAAATAAACAGAAAATAAAGATAGAAATACTTATGTAAATCATTGGTGAGAATTTCAGATAAGCGTATAGAGATGCTTTTGTTCCTCTGATCCTCTGCTTTCCTGCTGTCTTCATCCAACCAGTCCTACTCCTTTCCATGGCAAGCTTTATATAGGGCATCACCGTTGTCAATGGCTACATCCCATCCTCTCTGTGAAAAAGTTCCAAATGTTCTGTCACGGCACGGCTAATCATCTGGAGGTTCTCGATCATACTGAATAGGCTTCACCCTCCTTTTACGTCTGTCACTACGCCCAGCATTCGCGAGTTTGAAGTTCGTCACAGCCATCCCTTCCCAGATCCTACTCGGAATACCACAGACAAGGTTTAGACTTTCCGGATCTCAGGAATGGCCATCCATGGGTTCTAACTTATACCACGAAGATTCTAATATCTCGGACTCGGTCCCCTGTATTAGATATCTAAGAGATACTCATTCTAGCTTGTTTGCATGTAGAACGGAAGTGTTTGTCAGGCACGCGTTCATAAGTGAGAATGATGATGAGCGTCACATAATCATCACATTCATCATGTTCTTGGGTGCGAATGGATATCTTAGAAGCAAATAAGTTGAATTGAATATAAAACAGTAGTACTTTACATTAAATCATGAGGAACAGCAGAGCTTCACACCTTAATCTATGGAGTGCAAAAACTCTACCGTTGAAAATACATAAGTGATTAAGGTCCAGGCATGGCCGAATGGCCAGCCCCCAAACGTGATCAATAGATGAAACTAAAGATCATCCGATCATCAGATCATAAGATGTAAATACAATAGTAAAAAGTCCTATTTATACTAAACTAGCTATTAGGGTTTACAAAAGTAAGTAATTGATGCATAAATCCACTTCTGGGGCCCACTTGAAGTGTGCTTGGGCTGAGCTTGAAGTTTACACGTGCAGAGGCTTCTTCTGGAGTTGAACGCCAAGTTGTAACGTGTTTTTGGCGTTCAACTCTGGTTCGTGACGTGTTTCTGGCGTTTAACTCCAGACTACAGCGTAAAACTGGCGTTCAACGCCCTTTTGCGTCATCGAAACTCGGTCAAAGTATAGAGTATTATATATTGCTGGAAAGCCCTGGATGTCTACTTTTCAACGTAATTGGAAGCGCGCCATTTTGAGTTTTGTAGCTCCAGAAAATCCACTTTGAGTGCAGGAAGGTCAGAATCCAACAGCATCAGCAGTCCTTCTTCAACCTCTGAATCTGATTTTTGCTCAAGTCCCTCAATTTCAGCCAGAAAATACCTGAAATCACAGAAAAACACACAAACTCATAGTAAAGTCTAGAAATGTGAATTTAACATAAAAACTAATAAAAATATCCCTAAAAGTAACTAGATCCTACTAAAAACATACTAAAAATAATGCCAAAAAGCGTATAAATTATCCGCTCATCACTAAGCTTAGTCAGCTTCTTTGGTGGGAAGAATTTAGTGAGAAACTCTGTAACTACCTTTTCCCACGTATTCAGACTCTCCTTTGGTTGGGAATCTAGCCATAGCTTTGCTTTATCCCTCAGAGCAAATGGGAAAAGCATGAGTTTGTACACCTCTGGGTTCACTCCATTTGTCTTCACAGTATCGTATATCTACAAAAAATCAGATATGAACTGATTTGAATCTTCATGAGGAAGTCCATGATACTGGCAGTTTTGCTGCACCAGGGTGACCAGTTGTGGCTTCAACTCAAAGTTGTTTGCAGTTATAGGAGGCACCACAATACTTTTTCCATAAAGATCCGCAGTAGGGGCAGAATAAGAGCCAAGCACTCTCCTCTGTTGATCATCCCCATTCGGATTTACCACATTGGCATTAGCATTATTATTTGCCATAGTGGATTCTGCAGCCTTGCAAAGTCTTGCTTGTTGTAAACATCGCCTGAAAGTTCTTTCAGGTTCAGGATCAAAGTCTAAGAGATGTTCTTTGTCTCTGTTCCTGCGCATAAACAACCAGAAGACAAGAAAAGATGGGACTCTCTACGTCAGAGTGTAGAGAAGTCTCTGTGAGATAACCTGTGTAAAATAAAAAAATAAAAATACTAAAAAAATTTTCAAAAATAATAACTGAAATAAAAAAATTCAAAAATTAAAAAAAAAATAAACAGAAAAATTAAAATAAAATCAACTGGGTAACACCAAACTTAATTTCAAAAAATAAAAAAAATATTATTGCTATTTGTTTATTAAATATATTTTTTTAATTAAATTAAAGACAAAAATAAAACAAAACTAATAGAATATATTAAAAAAATTTATGGAAGAAAAAAAATGAAAAAAAAATGAAAATAAAATAAAAATGCAATAAAATAAAAATAAAAAATAACAACGGACTAAAAAAACAAACAAAATAGGAGGGGGGAAAACGAAAGAAAACAGGGAAAACTTTTTTTTTTAAATAATAAAAAAAAAGAGAAAGAAAACGAAAACAGGGGAGAAGGAAGCTAACGAAAGAACAAAGAAAGGAAAAAAAAATTTTTTTTACGGGAATTAAACAGAAATAAAAAATAAAAATTAATAATAACAAAATAAAACTAATTAAAATCAAAACGCTTAATCTAAGCAATCAAACAACTAATAGTTGTTAATTACAGTCAATCCCCGGCAACGGCGCCAAAAACTTGGTGCGGAATTTCTAACCACAAATTAACCGGCAAGTGCACAGGGTCGTACCAAGTAATACCTTACGTAAGTAAGGGTCGATCCCACGAGGATTGATGGATTAAGCAACAATAGCGTTTGATAGGATTAGTTAGACGAACAGAAAAGAGTGTTGAATATTTAAAGAGCATTAAATAGAAGACAGGGAAATGATTAATTTGGGAATAAAATATGGAGAAACAGTTAAGGCTTCAGAGTTATCTATTTTCTGGATTGACTTTTCTTATTAACTATTTTAATCATGCAAGATTTAATTCATGGCAAACTATTTGTGACTAGACCCTAATTCCTTAGACCTTCCTAGTCTCCTCTAAAATTCATCAACTGCCAATTCCTTAGTCACTTAATTCCAATTAGAGGATGATGATCAAAATCCAGTTTATATGCCACAAGAATCCTAATTATCCAAAAATAAGGGGATTATATGTCACGTATCCCGTTAAATACAAACAATTAGAAATTCAGGATAATATGTTTTCAAGCTATTGTTCAAGTAAAGAGCTTTTCCAAGTTATACAAGAACTCAATTAGAACATGGGTCATATTTCCGTTCCACCCAAATTCATAAAATAAAGAACGAAAACAATTATTGAAAAATAAATCAAAACATAAATTAAAATAGAAAAATAATAGTATCAATCCATACAATAGACAGAGCTCCTAACCTTAACAGTGGAGGATTAGTTGCTCATGGAATATGGAATGTAAATTGTATGGAATAATGTTGTGGAATGTTGTCTTGGAACCACCCTATTGGGATCCCTTTTATAACTAATCCTAATAAATTTAAAATCTAATTTCTAAATTTAAAATTAAAATAATATCTTTTCCTAGAATTAAAATTTGAATTTAAATTTGAATTAATTAACAAGTCTTTAACTGATGGGTGGGGACCACTTGATTTGTCCATTCTGCAGATCGCTCATGTGACGCGTCCGCGTCGTCAACGCGTTCGCGTCATTTGTGCAGATTCCAGTCCACGCATTCGCGTCAGGCACGCGATCGCATCATTGCGATTCCCTCCATTCCGCGCGGTCGCGTGAGCCATGCGTCCGCGTCGGTATTCGCTGGTCATCTCCATGGTTTCTTCTCTTTCTCTGCAGAAACTTCATCAAATCCATCCGAATGCTACCTAAAATAAATAAAATTGCACAAAAACTCAAAATAGCATCCATAGTGGCTAAAATATAATTAATTCTTAATTAAACTCAACAAATTACATGCAAATTCACTAGGAAAAGATAGAAAAGATGCTCACGCATCACATATCCATCGAAGACAGCCAAACAATAGATAAGACTTATATAATCACTAAAGGTACATTTCTCACATCAATATTCATATATAACAATTCTAAATCATAAAGTTTAGTTTTCTGAAAAGTCCCTACCTCGACAAACTGAAACTCAAAAACCAAATGCATCAAGAAAACCTTTTCTCTCAGGCCAAAGTCAACGGTAGCCGAAATCTCAGCTCCGGTTGCTTTCTCAATAGCAGAAACAGCCTTAATCGCAACATGCAAACTCGGTTTCTGATTCCTAAAGGCATTAATATCGTGTAAATCTTAAAACACATAACGGAAAACTAATGGTGAGGATTCCGAGATAAAGACACTTACTGGAAAAAAAGAATTACGCAGTAGCCACTCCGAACTTATTCGACAGCAGCTCTGACAGTGGCCAGAAGCTCCAGTGGATCAGCAACAACCTCAATTTCGACATGCAAACCCATAAAATTAATCTTACAACACCCATACATCAAATTCTTAATCACATATAACCAGAATGATTACAATAAGAGCTTCAGAGCGCGAGCAACTTACAGTGAAAAAAAGAATGAAGAAAGTGGAGCAGCAGCTCCAACGGCAACCGCCGGTAGCGGCGACGGAGACAACTTTACAGACGGCGACGCGGTTCGGCGATGGGTCAGGCGCGCGTCTCCTCACTTGCGGCTGAGCTCCTATGCGATTCTGTCTCCTCACGTGCGTCCTTCTCTCTTGACAGAACAGTGACAGCGAGGGATTTCACGGCAAGGGCGACGATGGCGACATGAACCTCGCGAAGACGACGATAGAAGCGATGGCAGTGGTGGCTTCGCGGTGAACTAACGCAGTCTCCCTCACTCCTCGCGGTTCTACTTCGACGGTAGCTCCAAGGTGGACCGGCGGCGACAGTGATAAACCACTATTTTATGGTTTATCTTATGCTTAATTGAGTGGATTTTATCAACTCTTTACCCACTTATTCATACTATTTGCATGGTTTTACGTTTTCCTTCCTGATTTTGTGCTATGATTGAAAACATGCTTCTTTGATATTATATTTGCTTATTATTAATCCTCTCTTATTACCATTAGATGCCTTGATATGTGTGTTAAGTGCTTTCAGAGATTATAGGGCAGGAATGGCTTGGAGGATGGAAAAGAAGCATGCAAAAGTGGAAGGAATACAAGAAGTTGGAGAAACTGCTAAGCTGTCCAGCCTGACCTCTTCGCACTCAAATGGCTATAACTTTAGCTATAGAAGTCCAAACGACGCGGTTCTAGTTGCGTTGGAAAGATAACGTCCGGGGCTTCGATTTGATATATAATATGCCATAGTTGCCCTGACGCTAGGTGACGCGACTGCGTGCTCCATGAGGCCGCGTCGCAGTGACGAAAATCAGCGTGTTTGAATTCGCAACCAGCGAATTCTGGGCTGTTTCTGACCTAGTTTGCGGCCCAGAAAACACATATTAGAGGCTATAAAGTGGGGGAATGCATCCATTCAAAAAAAGAAGCTTTCACATTCACAATTTTAGGAGTAGATGTAGTTTTTAGAGAGAGAGGTTCTCTCCTCTCTCTTAGGATTAGGATTATGATTTCTCTTAGTTTTAGGAGTGACTCTCGATCCCAGGTTCAATGTTCTTTTTATTTATTTTCTCAATTTAATTTATGAACATCTATGCCATATTTAATTTCTTTTGTTAATGCAATTCGAGGTATTTTCAGATTTAATTTTGCTTTGCTTTATTTACATGAATGCTTTTAATTTAATCTAGATATTTTTCTCCCTTTTGGCTTTGGTCAAGTGATTGGTAGTACTTGAGTTATAAAACTCAGCAAGTGATTGAAATTGGCAGATTCTGCTTGAGTTAGGATTGCTCTAACACTAGTCTTTCCACAGGAGTTGACTAGGACTTGAGAATCAAGCAAATCAGTCCACTTAACCTTCTTTTGTTTAATAAAGGCTGACCAAGTGAGATTAAAACCCAATTCTCTTCACACCTGATAAGGATAACTAGGATAGAAATTCCAATTCTTATACCTTACCAAGAGATTTTATTATTATTATTTTATTTTACTTGTCATATAACATATTCCCCCCTTACTTCTAAAACTCCTAATATACAAGACTCATAACCAATAATAAGAACATACCTCCCTGCAATTCTTTGAGAAGACGACCCGAGGTTTAAATCGTAGTTGTCAGAACCGAACCGATCAAGTCACTGGGTCACTGGGTCATTGGTTCAACCGGTGGGTCACTGGTTGAACCGGTTGACTCGATACTATGCAAATAAAAAATAAAAATAGTCAAAAACCTAAAATTAAATTTTGAAAAAAATATATTTTTACTAACATTTTAAAAACAATTAAGTCGAATTCTATAAATAACTAATACAAAAATAGATATATAATTAGTTCATACTACTATATAGTATCTTAATTAGACACAATAAGAATAACAATCTATGAATTATATTCGAAGAATAATTTTAAGGTCTAAATATTTTTGTATAATTAAATAATTATATAAATTAATTTTTTTCTCAGAATAAATAATTTTTATTTTATTTTTATATTCATTATTACTTTTTATTTTAAAATTAATTAATTTGTACTTCAATTAAAAAATAATTAATTTAAAAAATATTGAGTTAAGTATTTCCATGTATATGTATATATATGTATTAGTTATAAAGAATTAAAATATATATTATAAAAAGCATTAGTAATACTAAAGAAATGGGATATTGCAGGGGTTGCCAACTTGGTCTGTAATTCAGGAGTTCCAAGTTCGACTCTTACTCCCTGCAATGCATTTTTCCAAATTTCAAACCCGCATGCTGACGTCATCGGTACGCAGGTTGATCGGTTCGGTTCTGGTCCGTGTCGGTTTTGACCGGTTTTAGCCGGTTTGAGCGGTTCGTACCGGTTCATTTCCTTAAGCGGTCAATATACCGAACCGGACCGGTACAAGGTCCGGTTCACCGGTTTTCCAGTCGAATCGGCCGGTCCGGTCTGGTTTTTACAACTATGGTTTAAATACTCGGTTATCAATTTAAAAAGGGGTTTGTTACTTGTGACAACCAAAACGTTTGTACGAAGGGATTTTTTTTGGTTTAGAGACTATATCTACAACGCGACTGTTTTTATAAAATTCTTTACTGGCAAAAATCCTCTCGTCAAAATGGCGCCGTTGCCGGGGAATTACAAACGTGTGTCTTATTATTGGTTATTGTAAATATTTACTTTTTGATCTGTTTTTATTTTTATTTTTATTTTTTTACTTTTTTGTAAATTAAGAGGTTATTGATTTTTATTTTAAAATTTTTATCTTATCTTATCTTATTTCAAAAATTAAATTTCAAAATTCAAATTTAAATTATTTTCAAAATTCAAATTTAAAAATTTTCAAATTTCAAAATTTAAAATTCAAATTTCAAAATTTAATTTTCAAATTCAAAATTTAAATAACCTTTTAATTTCAATTTGTTTTTATTTTTGTTTTTAATTTTTATTTGCTACTATGAACTCTCACCCCTTTGGCTATGAGTCTGGTTACAATAATGTTGCAGAAAGAAGAAATTACAATGAGAACAGGCATCAAGGTTGGAACAATCAAAGATGGGAGGAGCCACAAGGATTTGATCAACCCTCATGGCAACAACCACCTCCAATGGTCTATCAACAACCACCACCATATGCCTATAAACCCTCTCCTTAACACAGCTTTGAACCACCATACTCACAAGCCACCTACAACCATTCACCTCCATATGACCCTAACCCGTATCCACCATACCAACCACCCTATGAACTAAATGAACTCTCCTATCCACCCCAAACCTCCATGGAGAAAGCACTTGCCGATCTAAACTCTACTATACAAGCTCTCTTCGCCCAAATTGGACCACCAAATACCTTCAACAATTAACCCTCAAGCTCTAGTGCACTTCCTTGTCAACCACAGAATGATCTCTCCATCCCATCACCACCATCCATGGAAGAGCACCCACATCCATCAATCCAAGAGCAACATGATCTCAATGATGCTATTGACATGGAACAAGACAGAAGGGATCATCTTCGTGAATCTATACTTCATAAGGAGCTAGAGGAGGCCCTAAAGGTGAAGGTAGTAAAAACCCTTGAAGTCGAAGGAGTGGTTGAAGAATTAGTGAAGGAAGAATCAAGGGATCATCTCAAGGAAGCAGCGGATCGATTTCATGCAACTCTATATCAACTAAATCAAGCGATAAGTCAATTAGGTTCCCGACGCTCGGACACTCAAAATGCTCCCATGGCTTCATGTGGGCAATCTAATGAAGAACGTAGCATGAAGGAGATATTAGAAACTCCAGTGGACAGTACGGAGCATGACTTTGTACTAGAACAAGTGGAGGAAGCTGTAATTATTGAAGAGGAAGAAGTGGTTGAAGACTTAGGAGATGCAGAACCTCCATGGGAAAGTCCATTCATAGAACCCCCTTTCAAGATGTTTGAAATTGATGCTGAGGAGGGTGTACAACCTCCAAGGCATATCACAGTTGAAGACTTGGAAGAGGTTGATCAAGAGATGGAGATTCAAGAAGAAGAAGCACAACCTCCCATGCCTTTGGAAAGCAATGAAGAGGAGATTAAATTGGAAGAAAGCTACCAAGAGGAAGAGGGTGAAATTGAAGAAGCTTGCAAAGAGGTGGTAATTATCAGAGAAGAGCACAAGGGAGTGGAGCTTGCAATTTCATTAAAAATGCCTCCCCCTAAGTTGCCATCATCCTTCACAACATTCAAGTGGGTAAAATTCATATCCCTTAGCTTTCTAATCCCACTTGAATATGGGTTACTGGAGACGGATGGTCAACTTAGAGCTCTTTGTGGTATTAAGAGTAAGAGGAAGATGGTCAGTGGTAAGAACTGTCCTGCAAGGTTCATTATGGTTGGAAGCTTTAAGTTTAAACGCAAAGGTTGGTGTAAAGCTCAACTGAATGGGTCTAGGAAGTTGGTTGGCCGCTTTAGTGAGAATTCTGATTGCTTGCTACCCGGACGGAATCATGATGATCAACAAGAAGACGGGTGTAAAAGCAAGATTTGGGATCCAAGAATCTGCTCTGACAGTTGTCACCCCGGGAGCCTAAGAATCTGTTTGAAGCTTCTTAAGGGCTTTACATGCCTAGTTTGGGACCCCGGAGGTTACTGGAAGTACAAACACTGGTGGAGATTTTTGGATGAATTCAAGCACAAGCCACCATAACAGGAAGATCACCAAATGTCCAACTTAAGGACTTTAACTAAAAGTGCTAGGTGGGAGACAACCCACCATGGTATGATCATTCCTTTTTCATTTTTAGTTAGTTTTATTTGTTTTCGTGTTTTATTTTATTTTATTATATTGAACCTGGAGTTTTGCATCACATTCATATTAACACTGCATTTTTCATGCATAAAAAAAAAAGAGAAGCACGCACGTGACGTGGCAGCGTTGCTGACGCGTCCGCGTCATGTGGGAAAAATGGCTCCCACGCGACCGCGTCACTCACGCGGCCGCGTGACCTGGAAATCGACGTACAAAGGGTGCACGACCGAAAGTTGTGCGAGAGTGGTGCTGGACTAGTGCTGATCGCACATGCCTTACCACGCGGACGCATGGCTCACGCGTCCGCGTCATATCCCCATGATGGCCACTCACGCGATCGCGTCGACCACGCGACCGTGTCACCCTGGATTTTGGCAATACCAAGTTTCGAATAGAGAGTTGTGCGACCGCGAGGCTGCACTCGCGCCACTAGCACAAATCAAGTCACGCGATCGCGTGCCCCACGCGTCCGCGTTGCCTGACCTTATTGCGCACCACGCGACCGCGTCACCCACGCAACCGCGTCGCCAGCGTCACACAACCTATCCAGATTAGTGCCAATTTTCTTATCTTTTCTTCTCTAATCCTAATTTCTTCTATCTTTTCTTCTTTCTTCTTTCTTTCTTACTTTATTTCTTTCCCTTCTCATTCTTCTTATCTTTTATTTTATTTTATTTATTTGCATACTTTCATTCATTACATATTTTTATTTTTCTAAATTTATTATTTACCATTGGTGTTCAAATGTTCTTATTCAACTGTTACATCTTTTCTGGTATTTTCTTGGTGCTTAATGACTTGTTTAATTCTGATTGAGTAATATTATTTAAATCAATGCCAATCTTTTATATCTGTATTACTTTTGCATTGACATGAATTTATATTATCTCTCCTTCCCCACTCTCTTCCCCATTGTTGTACATTTTGTACCACTGGCATGCCATGGCTTCTATTGTTTTCTCACTTGCATGTTGTAGCTACCATGTAATTGAGACCCTTATTATTTGGCATTAATCCACACATACTGTATTTATTTTCCTATCTTTATTTCTGGGTTACTCTTCTTCCCTTTTTCTTTTAGGATGGCCACCCGGAAGAGAACCGGAAGACGTTTACATGGGGAGACAGGCAAGTCAATCTGCACAATCTATAGAAAAAAGCATCAGTTGAAGCCACCCACTTGCACATCTTAGCATGCACCGAGGACGGTGCAATCTTTAAGTGTGGGGAGGTCGATACCGATCTCTATGGGTTAGTACCTTTTTGTTTCAACACCAATGTTTAAATTTTCTTTGTTAAATTAGTTATTGCATTTGCATATTTGTTTAATTTTATGCATTTAGTTACTACTTGGTTAAAGTAATAAAATTCTTTTAAGACCCTATCTTTGAAAATTTTCACTAATTTAAATTGAACAAATTTTTTGTTAAACTTGTTTGAAGTTGTATGTGGAACATGGTTTTTGAGCCAAAGAACACACAACCTGTGAGATTTTGAGCTTATTTATATGGTTACATTATTTAACCATAAATATTTTATTCTTGTGTGTTTTCTTCTCTATAATTGCAATCTTTGCTTTGTTCCATTCTATATGTCCATTATTTAGTATATTTATATGCTTGCACATGATTGAGGCCATTGTTTGATTTTAGCTCACTTATCCCAAATAAGCCTACCCTTTAAATCACCCTTGTCAGCCACTTTGAGCCTTTTTAATCCCCATTTGTTCTATATTTTACCACATCACTAGCCTTAAGCAGAAAACAAATTAATTATCCCAATTGAATCTTTGGTTAGCTTAAGATAGAGATTGTGTATCAAATAAGTGTGGGAAAATTGTGGGAACATGGGTTGATAAGGGAATGTATCATGTTTTTAATTTATTTGAATATGAAAAATTTGGGAACCTACTCATGAAAAACCAAAATAGAAAAATAATGAAAAATCCATGTGCATTGATAAGTTATGTTTGCTTTTATGATTCAAAAAAAAAGAGAAAAGAAAAGAAAACAAGAAAAAGAAAAAAAATATATAATATAAATAAATAAATAAGGGGACAAAATTACCCCAATGTTGAGTTAATGAAAAAATCAATGCACATGTGATAAATTAAAAAGAAAAAGTTGATACATGAGTATGTGATGTAAAAGTGGGAATCTTGGGTAGCTAGGCATGAATTAGAATTATATAGAGTATATGTATGTTAGGTGAAAGTTTAGGTTAATTAAAGATTCATATTATAGCTCACTTGGCCATACATATATCCTTACCTTTACCTTAGCCCCATTACAACCTTGAAAAGACCTCATGATGTTTGCATTGGTACATTAAATAATGTTGATTGGTTAGATGAAGAACAAAGTTTAGAAAGCATAATTAGAGAAGAGTAGAGTGATTGACCCTAGACACTTGAGAGTTAGAGTGATATACACTACTAGTAAGGGTTCAGTGCTAAATTCTATGTTCCCTGCTTTCATGAGCTATCTTCTTACAAGTTTACTTATACCTTATTTTGTATGATTTGAATTAGTGGAATCTGATTTATATTTGTCTTGGAAAATTTATTTATTTTTAACCAAGTAGGTAGAAACATTTTGTATGTAGTTGCATTCATATAGATAGGTTGCATTTCATACATTCTACCATTCCTCTTCATCTTTTTAGCTTCTCTTGAGCTTAGCATGAGGACATGCTAGTGTTTAAGTGTGGGAAGGTTGATAAACCACTATTTTATGGTTTATCTTGTGCTTAATTGAGTGGATTTTATCAACTCTTTACCCACTTATTCATACTATTTGCATGGTTTTACGTTTTCCTTCCTGATTTTATGCTATGATTGAAAACATGCTTCTTTGATCTTATATTTGCTTATTATTAATCCTCTCTTATTACCATTAGATGCCTTGATATGTGTGTTAAGTGTTTTCAGAGATTATAGGGCAGGAATGGCTTGGAGGATGGAAAAGAAGCATGCAAAAGTGGAAGGAATACAAGAAGTTGGAGAAACTGCTAAGCTGTCCAGCCTGACCTCTTCGCACTCAAACGGCTATAACTTTAGCTACAGAGGTCCAAACGATGCGGTTCTAGTTGCATTGGAAAGCTAACGTCCGGGGCTTCAATTTGATATTTAATATGCCATAGTTGCTCTGACGCTAGGTGACGCGACTGCGTGCTTCATTTGGCCGCGTCGCAGTGACAAAAATCAGCGTGTTTGAATTCGCAACCAGCGAATTCTAGGCTGTTTCTGACCCAGTTTGCGGCCCAGAAAACACAGATTAGAGGCTATAAAGTGGGAGAATACATCCATTCAAAAAAAGAAGCTTTCACATTCACAATTTTAGGAGTAGATGTAGTTTTTAGAGAGAGAGGTTCTCTCCTCTCTCTTAGGATTAGGATTAGGATTTCTCTTAGTTTTAGGAGTGACTCTCGATCCCAGGTTCAATGTTCTTTTTATTTATTTTCTCAATTTAATTTATGAACATCTATGCCAGATTTAATTTCTTTTGTTAATGCAATTTGAGGTATTTTCAGATTTAATTTTGCTTTGCTTTATTTACATGAATGCTTTTAATTTAATCTAGATATTTTTCTCCCTTTTGGCTTTGGTCAAGTGATTGGTAGTACTTGAGTTATCAAACTTAGCAAGTGATTGAAATTGACAGATTCTGCTTGATCTAGGATTGCTCTAACACTAGTCTCTCCACAGGAGTTGACTAGGATTTGAGAATCAAGCAAATCAGTCCACTTAACCTTCCTTTGTTTATTAAAGGCTGACCAAGTGAGATTAAAACCCAATTCTCTTCACACCTGATAAGAATAACTAGGATAGGAATTCCAATTCTTATACCTTGCCAAGAGATTTTATTATTATTATTTTATTTTACTTGTCATATAACATATTCCCCCTTACTTCTAAAACCCCTAATTTACAAGACTCATAACCAATAATAAGAACATACCTCCCTGCAATTCCTTGAGAAGACGACCCGAGGTTTAAATACTTGGTTATCAATTTAAAAAGCGATTTGTTACTTGTGACAACCAAAACGTTTGTACGAAGGGATTTTTGTTGGTTTAGAGACTATATCTACAGCGCAACTGTTTTTATAAAATTCTTTACTGGCAAAAATCCTCTCGTCAGACAGCAAACTGGGTGGTGACGTAGTCAGCTCCCTCTCCCCTCCTCTCCTTCTTCTCCGCAGCCCCCTCCCCTTTTCCCTTCCTTCTTTCTTCTTTTTAAGCTGCTGTTGTGTTAGGTTTGTATGTTTAGTGGGTGTGTGCGTGTGTGACCATGAGTGAGGGGGGGTGAGAGAGTGAGTGTAAGTGTGTTAGGGTTTTGGGGTGGTGTGGGTTAGTTTAGGTATTTTTATTAAAAATAGGGGTAGTAGTGTAATTTTATAAAATAATTAAAAAATAGAATAATAATTAAAAACCAAATTAAATATAAAATATCAATCTTTAAAATACTGATGAGCGGATATTTTATACCCTTTTTAGTATCATTTTCTTAGTGTTTTCAGTTACATTTTATTAAGTTTTAGTAGGTTTTAATGCAAAATTTACCTTTTGGATGCTACTTTGAATTTTTGTGTTTTTATTATGATTTTAGGTGATTTTTGGGTGAAAATGGAAAATTTTGGCAAAGCCTTGTTTAGAGACGAAGAAAGCATAGCAGATGCTGCCAAATCCTGACCTCTGTGCATTCCAATGAGCATATCTTGAGTTAAAGAGGTCCAATTGATGCACTCTCAATGACGTTGAAAAGCTAACTTCTAGAGCTTTCCAGCAATATATAATAGTCTATGCTCTATACTTCTCTTCCAGGAACACGGCCCAAAACGGGCATTGAACACCCAACTTACTCCCTCTATGGAGTTCAACGCCCAAGAAGCACTGGCCTACCAAGTTGAATGCCCAAACTGGCGTTCAACGCCAGCCAGGGAGCAGGGACCAAAGTTGAACGCCCAAAACCTGAGTTAAACACCAGACATCAGCCCAAACACTCACCAAGTGGGCCCCAAAGTGAATTTTAGCACTTCTTAGCTTATTTTATTTTCTTTTTGTAATTTTTAATTAAGAACTATAAATAAGGGACTTCCTTTCTCTTGAGGATCATGCCTCCTAGGAGGGGAGAAGCACAGACATATTACTTTGCACCTTCTTTATAAAGCATGAGCAGCTAAACCTCTTGTGTTAAGGATAGGAGCTCTACTCATTCCTATGAATTAATATTATTACTTCTTCTGCTTTAATACATGTTTGATTCCATTCTATGTTGTATTTTCGTTCTTCATCTTTATGAATCTGGGGTGGAACAAGAGTATGACCCCTTATTCTACATGAGCTCTTGCGAAGCCTTAGCCGGATAGTATTGAGCTATAGCTTGAGAGTACATCACAGGTCCAAGAGAGTATCTGGCTAATTGGGATACGTGCCATGAAATCTCGTTAGTCATGGGTAATTGAGATTTCTGTGGCGTTAAGGCTAGAATACAGAGCATCATTCTCCGATCCGGAAGATCTGACCTTGTTTGTGGTGTTTTGAGTAGGATCACCAGAGATTGAATTGCGCAAGCTTCACCCTCGTTCAGATTAGATGACCATTAGTACCGGCGTGTGATCTGGATCAGAGAAGATTAATGACCACTAGCCCTGGCTTTAATCACTTAACTGATTCTCCATCATTGTTTCTACACCAATTCAATATTGTTTTCTTTATTGTTTTATTTTATGTGGCTACAACAACAATTACCTTTTCTATTTGCCTGACTAAGATTTGCAAGATAATCACAGCTTGCTCAATCCAATAATCCTCGTGGGATCGACCCTCACTCACCTGAGGTATTACTTAGACGACCTGGTACACTTGCCAATTCAGTTGTGCGAGTTCTAATTTCGCGCACCAAATACCTTTTAATTACCAATCTGTAAATTATTTTCAGTTAAATACTAATTTGATAAAAATTAGAGATAAATAAATTAATTCTCCTTTATTTATAAAATAAGGTTAAAAATCTAAATAATTATAAGAATTCTAAATAATAAATAAGAATTTACTCAACTTATATATAAAAATCTCTAAAAATATAATCTTAAATAAATATAATAGATTATAAATAATTTATTAATAACTTTTCAAAATTTAGGGTCTTACCTCCTATCCCACTTATAAAAATTTTTCCCTCAAAAATTCAAGTAATATATAAGATAATACATAGTCTTAGTACTCTACTTTTAAATACTTTTTAGAAAAGTAAGAAATCTTAGCATATATATACAAATGTTCAAATACTAGATAACCATAAGATTTAAATATAAGGGTAAAGTATGGTGTAAGACAGAAGATACAAGAATGCTTGATGCAAAAAGGTTATATGGTTTCAAGACTTTACAAAAATTGGAAAACACAACAGGGTGCAAGTTTTGCAAGATAGGCGTTCACAAAGCAAAGTGGTAGTTAATGTGGCAAAAAGGCTACAAAGCGGCTGGTATTAAGACAACGGATATAACGTTCGATCACAGATATCGTACCAACTTTAGAACTTCAACTTTCGAACACTATCAATCACTTACAACCCCATAACCGGTCACAAGCCTAACACCCGCAAACTCTTTTGCAAGGAACAAAAATTCCACAACTTCTCCTAAGGTTGCACACTTACCGTTTCACCTTTCATATCCACAAACCACATCTTAAAGAACCCACGCATCGCATTACTATACCTAAAGGTCGCACGTGACACTAAAACATTCTTAAGTTTACTCAGAAGGGTACTAAACCTTTGAAAAGGACAAGCGACAAAGACAATATCCGCAAGAACTGGAAAGAAAATCACTTTGGCAGCCTCAAAAATGACCCCGAATCAAAGAAGTCCGATAGGAACGATAAAAGGAAAAGCAGTGCAGTAGTTTGAACAAAATTAAGCCGAGTCAAAGAAGAGCAAGGTTTACAGAAGAAGAATGTCTAAAACTGAAGACAAAGCTTACAAGACTCAACAACAGGACTAAGAATACATTCGAATACACTGCCCATAAAGAATGAAAAACTTTTTCAAAAAACTATTTCCCATTTTCAAAGAAAAGGTGCGCAATAAAAATTTTGTAAAAGAATAACAAAATTTTAAATGTGGCATTACTTTAATACAATTTCATGTTGAAATAGATTATGTAGAGTTTTAAAACAAAATGAACACTAATTTGGCTAAAAGCAAATTATTTTCTCAAATATTTAGAAAGATAGTTAGGTGCACAACTTAACTAAAAGTAGGCATATAACTCGAAAAGAAATCAAAGGTTTGTTAAAAAATTCTCAAAAGTTCATATTTTAAATAAACATGTATAAAAGTTATAGCAAGGATAGAAGAAGTTAAACTTTATTTAAAAAAGAAAATTCGAGATAAAAATTTTGTAAACACACTTTCAGCAAAATAGGATTCCACGTACGCGAACACCCTTCCGTGTATGCATGGGCGTTAAAATACCCATCTCACGTACGCATGCCACCTACGCGTACACGAGTATACGAATGAGAAAGTCTGGTCCGCATCGAGTGCCAACTACCGCGTACGCGAGTGCCTAAAAAATTTCATCTTCGCATACGCGCGCCAGAGCTGCGTATGCATGATAAGATTTTTAGAGCTTCATATAAAGAAGTGCATGAAAAATTTAAAACAACTTTATTGAAATCTAAGGAATGGTTTCAATTACAATCAAGCAACAGAAAAATTTAATTTGAAATTTCTTCAAAGAGGATTCAAAACTTTTTCAAAGTGGTTCAAAAGAAAACTCCGAAAGTATACTTGGAAGTTACCACCTCACAAGAATATTCAAGGGATTAAGATGCACTTAAAAGGAAATCAACCCATATGAGAAAGGATCTTTAAATCAAGGGAATTCAAACAAAAATTCAATAGGTATGGAATATCAAACAAGTTTTCAATTGACCCAAAGGAATACAAAACGTGCAAGGAAAGACAACTCAATCACTAGAAAAATTCTCAAGAAAGAACCTTTGACTAAAGAAAAAAAATAAGAGGACAAACTGTGCATTACATGGAAGTAAATTCACTCTGACTCGGATGAGTATGAGATTCACAAGAGAAGGAAAACTAAGACTAATAATGACGTTCACAAAAGTAAGAGTAATTAAAAATAGAATCAAATATGACATTCATAGAAATGAAAAATTTAAGAAGGGAATTGTTCCGTTCATAAGAAGAAAGATATGAGTCCAACGTCTTCAAAAGAAAAACAAATGCATAAATAATGTATTATGCTAACCCAAATTCAATAAAAAAAAAAGTTTAGGTGAAGTTTGTCAAACGGAGATCAACAGGAATAAAAGCGAAAATCCTTTCTTTTAATAATTTTTGAAAAATAACTAAGTACATAGTCAAGTAAAGATATGCAAAAGAACTGTAGTAAGATTATTAGAAAATCAAGTTGTATTTTTAAAATAAGTATATTTTCATAAACCAGTAAAAGAACTGGCGAGGTATTGGGAGTAGATAATTTTTAAACTGTATAAGGAATTTTCAAAGTTTTATATAGAAAAGTGTATATCGAATCAAAAGCGATTCTATAAAAAATTGAAAGATGGTTGTAAATGCAGTTACATAAAAGAAGAACTGAATCACAATTTTTTAAAAAGGTACTCGGAAAAAGAACTTCAAAAGACACACTGCATCATAACAAGTTCAAAGTTATATTGAAAAATACGTGAATCAAGAAGAACAGTTTAAACAAAAGAAAACAGATAAACCAAGGATTTTAGGCAGACATATGCAATTAGAATCAAACGAGAATGCATATGTACAGAGGAACAGGGTTGAAACAATCAAACTACTTTTCAAAAGAAAATAGCAATTAAGGACTCCAAAGTAAACTATGAGAGAACAAATCACATGATATCAGCAGAAAATCAAGACACCTAATTGAGTAACTTCGAGAAATAGTTTCTAATGTTCCCAAAACCCGCAATTTATGTTATCTATAACTCGCATATCGTCTATGATAACCCATTAGTGCTTCCATATACATAATCCACTAGTTTTAAGTCGGCCAAACTTAATACCAGGATTTATGCAATGCAAGATTAATGGCATTAATCAATAGACCATCATGTTCATAAAGCTCTAATTCTTGTTATCCGAACAAGACCTACTACATGAAAAACGCTCAGAGTATGCAATTGAAGCATAGGCGGTCCATTCCTCAGGCTCTACAAAAAAAACTGCTCTGATACCATAATGTAACACCCTAACTATCAAAATATCACGCTTTCGGCTGCGCCACTCTGATAGCTCGGGTATTACGACGACTCTTAAAATACCTTATACTAAAATATGAGCCTGTTTAAACTCTGAGACCATATTTTTCAAAGACCATTTTCTTGAAAACATAAATCCATTCTTACAATACAAATTACAATACTTACAAAGAATATATATATATATATATATATATATATATATATATATATATATATATATATATATATATATATATATATATATATACTTTACAAGCATTTCGTATCAAAATCATATCCCTCTTATAGAACTTGCAAAGTTAAAGGCGAGAAAAACATAAATAATAAAACAATACAAAAATATTGTGTAAACAGAAAAGTAATAAGCTCTTCCGAACTTTGTCGTCCACATCCTGAAAAAGGAAAGACCTGTAGGGGAGTGAGAACATCGTCCTCGCAGGTTCTCACTATAGGGTTAGAGAATTGCTATAATAAGATACGTAAAAGTAAAACTGTTTTTAAAGTACAGTGATTAATAGCCGTCTTATATATCTTTTCAAAACTAAGGATTTATATTAAAAAATCTGAAATCCATTTTAAAAGAGAAATCCGTTAATTTTTCAAAAATCCAAAACCTTTTCCTTTGTATCAATTATTAAAAGTTTTTTCTAGATAATATGAATGACCAAGCTGTTCCAAGCATAGGTTCATTGTCTATGCTGAACCAATTTGATTTTTCATACTTTACTAAACCAAAAACATAAAACCACTCACGGCCCTCGGCCCATCATATAATCAATCACAGCCCTAGGCCCAAACAAATCAATCAACAGCCAAATCACCACAATCCAACCATTTTCAGTCACAAACACAAGTAAGAAGGTTCAAACACAAACAAGCAGTTACATCAAGTAGAGTAATTAGCAGTTAAACATAATTATTCACATAGACAAACCAATTACAATATGCACACCCAAAAATGTCACATAGATGCATATGATGAATGCTTACCCTATGACTAATGAGTCTCATCTGTCGGTTATCAAGCCAACCTGATAAGTCCGGCTGCTATACCCTGAACTGTCCCCTGTCACGCATCCCTAAGAGTCTATGCATAGCTTTTTCTTATATATAAAATTTGCTCAATGGGTTTATCCTTTCCGGAAATTTATACGTGCTCGGTCACCCTTACGATGTAGGGTCAACAGAGTATCAAGTCTCAACCTGGAACACGTGGTGACAAGTCCCGGTACTTTACCCAAAACTCGTATCTCAGATAAAAGAAGTGCAAAAGCCTCATTGTCATTCATATTCATTCATAATCATCATTTTCGCACTTCCTTAACAATCCATATCAAGTCAAATCATCATTCATACCATATATCACTTTTTCTCAAATCACTTTACTTTGAAACCAAAATCAAATTCATCTCTGTCTAAATTTTAAAATCTTCATTTCTCAAATTATTTCAAACTCATAAGCCACTTTTCTCAAAAGTAAATTTCCTTTTCAAAACCAAGCCACTTTCCACAACATCCTTTCAAAACTCCCAAACTACTCAGAAACTATTGCAAATTAAAAACCTCTTCTGAAAGATTCAAAAATCATTCATCCTAGAACATGATTTGGTAATAAAATTCCTCAGCAGAGTCTCAAGACTTTAGGGGAGAATAATCTAACTCATTTCCTCAGATTCATTGAAAATCTCTAAAACCTTAACTTCTTGATTTGAATAAATAAAAATAGAATTTAAGTCAAACCAAGTCGTGTAATCAATTACTCCGAACAAATTTTCAAAAACCATCTCTTTTACTTAAACCAAAACTAACTCCAATTACATGATTAAATCTGAAGCGTTTCCAACTGCTCAGAAATTGTTTTAGTTTTGCAAATTCATAATTTAAAGAATACCTTAAACTTTTTCTGAAACGTAAAATGAAACTTGTCAATCAAAGTTCAAGTTCTTTCAAAGTCACTGAAACTCCTTCAATTGAAATTCTTAAGTCAAATTCAAAAACATAAACCCTTTTTCACATTTAAAACATCCTTAAAACATAAGTTTCTTTGAAATGACTTGCTCCCAAAAGAGATATAATATTTTTCTTAAGAAATAGGGCTAAATCATAATTCTCATTTCAATAACTCATTTTAAAACATAGTTCATCACTTTCTTAAATAATTCAAGTAAAATAGTAAAAGTCTTAAACTCATAATTTTCCAAATAACATTTTAATAAAATCTCGAATTTTATAGGAATTTCGGCAGCATCTCCCTTAAAACTTAGACTTTGCCACCCTTCCTGGTCCCAACCAAACCATTCCGCAACCCTCTCCAACGGGTTCAAAACCAAATTAGTTCAAAATCAAGCTGATTTCAAAAGTGCATATTATTTTTGTATTTCAAGAAAACCAATTCAAACTCATTTTCAAAACTTTAAAGAAACACTTCAAGAATCGTCTGTTTAACAAAACCAAACAATAATCCAGTCAAACAAACATTCATATCCATCCAAGACAACCATACAATACATAAGACTTATATAATCACTAAAGGTACATTTCTCACATCAATATCCATATATAACAATTCTAAATTATAAAGTTTAGTTTTCTAAAAAGCCCCTACCTCGATAACGCGAAACCCAAAAACCAAACGAGTCAAGGAAACCTTTTCTCTCAGCCTGAAGTCAACGACAACTGAAACCTCAGCTCCACTTGTTTTCTCAATAGCAGAAACAACCTTAATCGCGACATGCAAACTCGGTTTCTAATTCCTAAAAACATTAATATCACAGAAACATTAAAACACATAACGGAAAACTAATGGCGAGGATTCCGAGTTAGAGACACTTACTGGAATAAAAGAACGACACAGTAGCCACTCCGAACTTATCCGGCAGCAGCTCTGACAGTTGTCAGAAGCTCCGGTGGTTTAGCAACAACCTCAATTTTGACATGCAAACCTATAAAATTAATCCTACAACTTCCATATATCAAAATCCTTAATCATAGATAACCAGAACGATTACAGTAAGAGCTTCAGAGCGTAAGCAACTTACTGTGAAAAAAAGAATGACGGAAGTGGAGCAGCAGCTCCGACGGCAACCTCCGGCAGCGGCAACGGAGACAGCTTCACGGATGGCGACGCAGTTCGGCGAAGGATCAGGTGCGCATCTCCTCACTCGCGGCTGAGCTTCTACGCAGTTCTGTCTCCTCTCACGCGCGTCCTTCTCTCTTGACAGAACAGCGGCGGCGACGGCTTCACGGTGAGGGTGACGACGGCGACATAAACCTCGCGAAGACGACGACAGATGCGAGGGCAGTGGCGGCTTCGCGGTGAATTGACGCAGTCTCCCTCTGTAACACCCTAACTACCAAAGCTCACACTTCCGGCTGCGCGACTCTGATAGTTCGGATATTACGACGACTTTTATATTATTTAATACTAAAATATGAGCCTGTTTAAAACTTTAAATCGCAATACCGCTCCCAAAAATACTTTCGTTCGATAACGTACATCCATAAATACCATACAACTTACAACAACTCATAAAGAGTACATCCATATATATACATAAATATATATAATTAACTTTACAAGCATTAACCAATACAATTCTTATCCCTCTTACAGATTATATCAAGATAAAGGCGAGGGTACAATAAACCATAACTAAAACAATACAGAGCATCACAACAACAATTAAATAAGCTCTTCGTAACTTCTGCGCCCATATCCTGAAAGGGGAAAAATGTAGGGGGGTGAGAACATCATCCTCGAAAGGGTTCTCAGTAGAGGGTTTTTGGGAATTACTGTAATAGGATACATGAAGATAACCGCACCAGTGATTAATAACTGTCTTATGCCTCTTTTCAAAAACAACAGTTTTCAATAAGGTAAAGTCGGAAATCTTTTCTGAAAGAGGAACCGTTCAATTCTCAAAAACACCAAAAGCCTTTCAAAAAGGTTTATCTATGCTAAACCAAAATAGCCTTTCATATTTTTTTCCAAATCAGAAACACAAAACTGAAACCAACCATCGGTCCATCTCAATCCAACCACGGCCCTAGGCCCAAACAATCCAACCATCAACCAAATCACCACAATCCAACAGAGTCCCAATTGCAAACACAGACAGGAAGTTCAAGCACAAACAAACAGTTACAGCAAGTAGAACAATTAGCAGTTAATCACAAAGGCAAACCAAGTACAATATGCACACCCAAACAATGTCACATAGATGCATATGATGCATGCCTGTCCCTAGTGGCTGATGATATCATCTGTCGGTTATATAGCCAACCCGACACGTCCTGGTAGCTAACCATGGACAGAAACACCCCTCGCGGAGCAAGTAGGTTTGAGCTACAACCCCATTGCTACTACCCGCTCAACCCAGAGCCAGTGGAACAACCACTACTGCGGCTACTACCCAGGCGGGTGTTTAACAGCTCAACCTGGAGCGAGTGGAATCACCACTACTACCGCTACTACCCAGGCGTCACAATCTCTGACCTGGAGCAAGTGGGACAAACCACAACCCTTGCTACTGCCCAGGCATTTCAAGCATATATTCATTCAGTCCCAACCATGGATCAACATCCATCTCAGCCATCCGGCTTAAATTCATAATTCATAGTCAGCCATACGGCCCATAACTCATTCGGCAATCAGCCATAAATCAATATCATACACAGCCATTCCGGCTCACGGTTCAATCCAAAACCAGCCAATATTCATAATCATACATAGCCATTCCGGCCCATAACAAAACAGCACTTCCACACTCAACATCATCAAATTCATAAAACAGGCATTTAAGCCATAAATCACTTTTCTCAAGTCATTTCACTTTGAAATCAAATTTCAACTCTTTTCAGCCTTGGCTTTAAAGATCTCATTTCTCAAATCATCTCAGGCTCACAAGCCACTTTTACTCAAAGTGAGTTCCCTCTTTAAAACAAAGCCACTCTCGGCATTCTCTTTCCGAAACTTCCAAAACCATGGCAAGTTAAGGATTTATTTCAAAGTATCCAAAATCACCCACCCAGCGGTGGAATTTCATAACAAAAGTTTTTCGGCAGAGTCCCAAGTCTTTAGGGGAAGGTCAACTTACATCAATTCCTTAAAATTCATTGAAACTCTTAAAATCATAGATTCTCGGTTCAAGTAAATAAAATTGAATTTATTATGAAACCGAACCATACAAAATCACAAGTTCCAACCCGGTCCAAAAATCAACTCATTTGAAATGGAACCGGTTCATTTAAATCAAACCGCTTTCAGATTTCTTTTTGGAACCCATTTTTCCAACTCTTCCAAAATGTCTCAAACTTGATTACTCAATCAAAAGTCTAGGTTCCTTTAAAAATAACTAAAAGCTCCTTTTTATATTGAAATCAATATTAGAGCATCATTATTTTCTTCAGTGATTCAAACGGTAAAAATAGTTCAGTTCTAAATAAGTCGAACTCAACGTATAAGGTTCATCAAATAAATTAAGCTGGAAAGCATAAATATCCTCTTAATAAATCAAATAATACAATTTCTCAAATCCAAACCTTTTAAATAACCTTTCAAACAAGACTAAGATTTTATAAAAATTTCGGCAGCACCTCCCCTAAAACTTGGACTTTTGCCACCCGGTTCGGGTCCCAACTAAACCGTTCCTCATTCCTTTTCAACAACACAAAATCAGAAATCAATTCAAATCAAGCTAAATCCAACAATCGCCTCAGTGGCGTATCTCAAGGATACTATTTCAAAATCAACTCAATATCAATCGATTTAACTCATTTCCAAAGCTTTAAAGAATCGATTCAGCAATAAATCATTTGTCCGAAACCAAGTCAATTAAAGTAAACCAGGCTGAATTCAAAAGTGTTCTATCTTTCACATCATCCAAATAATTGACTCAATTCAAACCAATCCTCAACGGATTAAACTCATTTCAAATCTTTAAAGAATCAACTTCCAAGGATTACATTTCACAAAGCCGCACAACAATTCAGCCAAACAAACATTCATAATCATTCGATATAATCAAATTATACATAAGGCCGATACAATCACCAAATACACATTTTCTCACAACAGTATCCATATGTAATAATTCCAACACATAAAGCATAGTTTTTGGAAAGCGCCCCTACCTCAAAACGCAATTCCATAATCCAAACGCCTCATCAAGTCCATTTCCGCCTCAACCCGAACTGACGGCAACCAAAACCTCAGCTCCCAGCCACTTTCGCAATAACCATCGCAACACTATTCACAACATATAATAATCAGGACTCAACCCCACGTTGTCAAAACTCATATTCCTTAACCGAACACCACAGAATACTAACGCGTGGCTTTCCGAAACATAAATACTTACCGAAACTAAGAAAGGACGGCTGAACCGAAACAGCGGCGTTCCCCGGGCCGGCTCGGCAACAGCCCGGCAGCCACCTCAAGCGGCAGCGGCGACAAATTCTGATCACGACATCTGAAACCAACACGTAGCGACTATAGTATTCCCGGAATTAAAAAAGGACAGAAACCACAATTAAAACCCTTACCGACAACCTTTTCTGGCGACAGCAGCAGGGTCTCAAGCGACAGAGGCTCAGTCCGGAGCTCCGGCAGAGATCCCGGAAGTCACATGACCATCCCCAGCAGTCAGAATCACAGAGATGCAGCTCCCTTATCCGGCAGCGACACCGGCGGCGACCTGAGCCCTTTTCTGATGGCGGCAGCGACAACCGGCGTCCTCAGTGACGATGGAGGCACAGCGGCGGCGCTCCTCCTCCGACACGGCTTGACGGCGACCCTGTGACAGCTGACCGCGGCGGGTCTGGCAGCACAGGCGGAGATTGGGCAGAGCGACTTCCCACCTTCGCAGTCCTCTCTTTCTCACCTCAGTCCTGATTCGCAGCAGAGGTGGCCTCTCGGACAGCGGCGGCGGTCTTCCCAGCGACAGTGGCGGTGCGAAAGTCCCGAGCAACGCGGCGGCAGCAAGCTTTGATCACGGCAAGGGACGACGCCGTTCTCCTTCTCCATTTTCGCCCAGCTCACTTCCTCAAGGCTCGCCTCGATCTCTCTCTCTCCTCCCTCTGTCCTTCGCGCGATTCTGGAGGCAGCGTCACGGGTCGGCGGCGACGAGGACTGGACGCGATCTGAGCACGGCGCCGAGATGACCGACGACCGCGCGGCTCATCCCCTCCCTGGATCGCAACTCTGCTCCATCTCTCCCTTTCTGCTTCTATTGCTTTCCATTCATGGAAAGAGAGATAGAAAACTGTGTTGTGGCTAGGATAGGGCTGCGCAGCTGCTGGGTTGTGGGGGAAGCTGTGTGTGTGTGTGTCTGCTTGGGAAAGAGAGGTTGCAGCTGCTGAGGGGAAAAAGAAAGGTGGCGGCTGCTGGGTATAGGATTAGGGTTTCATTTTTGAAACTTAGGGTTAGGGTTACTTTTGTAATTTCAAATAAAAGTAGGGGTAATATAGTAATTAGGAACAAATTTTAACCCAACAAAATTAGTGTATAAAAATACTATTTGCTCATCAATTTTATAAATTATTTTCCATAAAATGCCCAAATCAAAATAATTAGAAATAATATAATTAAACCCTTTATTTTCCAAAGTAACAGTATTAATATTTAAAATATTAATTATTTAATCCGAATCATATAAAAATCCTTATTATTTCACAACTACCAACTTTATAATATAATTATAGAAAATAATCCAATAATTATCAAATTGGATAATAAATCATAACCTGTCTCAAGTTCAATAAATCAAAACTTGCCTTAATTATCCTTAATAAAATAATCTCTGAAATTAAGGTTATAAATAACTATATGATTTGAGACTTGATCATAATAAGACTTTTCAAAGTTCTGGGTCTTACACCCTCACTCCTTGCGGTTCTGCTTCAACGGTGGCTCCAAGGTGGACCAGCGGCAATAGCAAGCTGGGCGGTGGTGTGGTCAACTCCCCCTCTCCTCCTCTCCTTCTTCTTCGCGGCCCCCTCCCTTTTTCCCATTTCTTCTTACTTTTCTTCCTTCTTTCTTCTTTCTAAGCTACTGTTGTGTTAGGTTTGTGTGTTTAGTGGGTGTGTGCGTGTGTGACCGTGAGTGAGGAGAGTGAGAGAGTGAGTGTAAGTGTGTTAGGATTTTGGAGTGGTGTGGGTTAGTTTATGTATTTTTATTAAAAATAGGAGTATTAGTGTAATTTTATAAAAAATTAAAAAAAGTAGAATAATAATTAAAAATTAAATTAAATATAAAAGATCTATCTTTAAAATATTTTTTAATTTAAATTATTTTCAGTTAAATATCAATTTAATAAAAATTAGATATAAGTAAATTAATTCTCTTTTATTTATAAGATAAAGTTAAAAATTTAAATATTTAAAATTAAGACATATAAAATATTCACTATTTTTTAATGATAAGAATTTTAAATAATAAATAAAAATTTACTCAACTTATATATAAAAATTTCTAAAAATATAATTTTAAATAAATATAATAGATCATAAATAATTTATTATTAATTTTTTAAAATTTAGAGTCTTACACCAAACCTTCAATTTAATTTTTGAAAATTTTTCAATTTAATTTTATTCTATACATATACTCACTTATATTTGTATAAGTCTAACATACTTCAAATACAATCAGCAAAAATCATAACTATCTATAATTCTATCTACAATTATAAGAGTTATACATATATGGAATATGGATTAAATATATTTACAATAATAAATACAATTTCAAACAACTAACATATATTTTATTAATAGAATAAAAAAAATAAAACCACAACAAAAGACCGAATATGAATATTTAACAAACAATCCTTGATTTTCTCCATTTAACTTGACTCCAAGAGTAGTAATCATATAGTTCTATACCTATTGCCAAAGATGTAACTCATACCACTCAGTATCACCGACAACTGTAACACCTGCCTTTGCTACGCCTCTCTCATTGCCAAAGGAAAAAAATTGAAGTGCCCTTGAATGTGAATTATGAGTTTGTGACGGCTATTCAATATTCATCTATGTACAAAGTAAAACTTGAAGTCTCATTTAAAACAAAGACAGAACATCATTGTTATCTAAGATAAAAATTGTCCATTCTTTTATATGCCCTCAAGATCAGAACATCATTACTTGAGCATTTGAAGCATGCACAACTTGATAAAATTACTCTAATACGATAACATAATAAATAAAGTAAAAATTTAATATTCTCGAAAGATATTCAATTATTCAAGATTCAACATTATGCTTATACATAAGAAAAAGAACCACCAATTTTACATTTAAACATGCATTCATAATTTAGAGTTAATAAAATGTAGCAACCGAATTATATATTAAATATATTAAACATTGAAAAACACATGATGCTAAAATTTAACTTAAAAGTAATACAAAATATTAATGTAATACATATAGATCTGACTCCTTTAAAGTTATATTGTCACTTTAAAAAAAAAGTACATCATTAATTACTCTTAAATTAAGATAATAGGACTCACAAATAATAAATCTTACAAATTTAAAGGTGATTAAAACATTACTTTACTACTTTACTAGTATTGTTACTTTAAAAGATATTTTTCCAATACATATTCATGGCTTTCTATGAATCAAGAGAGCAGACTTCCACAAAATTCCAATTTTTTAAGTATATTATCATATTTTTTCGCTAAAAATATTTTTAAATACAATTCCATCAGATAACTAACATGTATTTTAATAATAGACAAAGCATTATTCCATCAAAACTTTGACAACTTGAAATCAACATGCATTTGGATAATATGTATACTTTTGTTATATTACAATTGTTTTACTAGTTTTCTTTATCTTCTTTTCTTTGGCTTTTATGAATGTAAATTTCATCACTTTTTTTTATAATAACTAAAATAAAATTAAATATCACAAATTTTATAAGCACTATTAGATAAAATGTAGACCCTAATTTAACTTAACACTTAGAGGAATTATTCTAATTATTAGGGTTAGGGTTTACCAAATATTAACAATGTCCAAAAAGAAAAATAGAAAAAGAAAGGGAAGAAGACATACCTAAATGAAAGAGGAAGGGTAGCATCGTAGCTAACAGAGACAAGTAGTGACGGCGGTGACAGATGACGAAGGCAAAAACTCATAGAGAAAAAACAAGATCCTCCATGGCAGAAACAAGCTCTAGGTGGACGCTCCTCGATGGCGACGACAGTTGGAGTCATGGGAAGCAGTCAATGGCGAAACGATAGTGAATGGTGGCGATGTGGAGGCTGGGGGGAAAAAAATTGAGAAAGGAGAGAAAAGCAATGTTGTAGAAATTAAGGGGAAGAGTTCGCAAATTCGAATTTAGGATCAATTTTACCGGCGGATTTACCGATAGAAACATTCACCAGTAACGCACATCTTGTGACCAAAATGGCACATTTCATTTAAATACCTTATCGTCGGATTTTTCCTCCTAAATCCAACGGTAATGATCGCACAAATTTTTCTTTTTTCCCTCCAATTATTACCGGCGAATTTACTATTGAAAAACCGAATCCAACGGTAACTTTTTTATCCGACGAATTTATTGCCAAATCCGCTGGTAAAACTGCCGCTAACTTCCGACGCTAAATCCGACGGTATTCAACATTTTTCTTGTAGTGAATGAAGGGATATCATCCCTCTCTTCCCGTAGCAATCACCCTCTCTATTATTTCCATTCACAGAGATAACACCGTGCGAGAAAATGACCCTGTTGCACTCGCACCATCGCCCTCCACCAACGCCTCCCTGGTTCTCTCTTGCTTTAGCGAAAGCTTCTTGTAAAGAGGCTTCATCTTCGTAATTTCGAGTTGAAACTCATTTTGGCCCCTGAAATTTTCGACCGGCCTCAATTTCGACCTCCAAATTTATAGTTACCCAATTAACACCCTCAAATATTGGATTGTGCCCCATGCTTGCCCTTGTAGCTATCTCCGTTAACGGAGATCTGATGTGGCACGTTAAGTTGACAGAGTGTATATCCACATGGCACCCAATTTGCTAGAATGGATGTGTGATGAATGAATCATATGGCAAAAGTTGAATGAACTCAATTTGTAGCCATCTTTTCCCAATATGTTTGAGACTTTGTTGGAGAAATTGAGTTCATTCAACTTTTGCCATGTCATTCACTCATCACACATCCATTCTGATAAGTTGGGTGTCACGTGGATACACACTCTGTCAACTTAATATGCCACATCGAATTTTCGTTAACAGAGATAGCTACAGGGACAAACGTGGGACATAATCTAATATTTGAGGGTGTTAATTGCGTAACTATAAATTTGAGGGTCAAAATTGAGGCCAGTCAAAAATTTCAGGGGTCAAAATAGGTTTCAACTCTCGTAATTTCTTATGGAATCTTTGGCAGTGGTGCTCATTCGTTTCATGGTGGAAGAAGCAGAAGTAGCTGCATGGTGGTGATGTTCAATCTCACACAAGTTATTGTTGATTGTGGGAATGGTATTGAGATAATAGTATATTCAAGATTTAATTTATTATGATTGGTTTTTATACAAATAAAAAATTGTTAAGAGAAAATAATATGATCACAATTTAATACTTGTTAAATAATTTGTTATTGTTATTATATGTAAGTAAATTTTGTGATGATACAGAGTTTAATAGTTAAGAGTGATCAAAATTTGACCCATCAATTTCGTAATGACACATGGCAAGAGAAATTTTTCCATTGAAAAAAAATAATATCGTATAACTAGGTAACTAGGTAACTGTAGTAACTAAGAAATAGATTATCATAAGGATATTTGAGGATTTTTAATTTTTTTTGCCCAAAATTCTTTTTCTGATATATGGGTGTGTTATTAGTCTAGACATAATAGCATATATAAAGGAAATAATTAACTACATTAGTTACTTTTGAAATTAGAGTTAGTAGCTTCTAGAATTTATGTATAAATAAGACTCTTTAATTTACTGTAGAAGAGAGATAGTAATAGTTAACATTCATTTTCTTTTTTTTTTTTTTTCATTGTTCTTTATTTTGGATAGACTTTATTTCTCACATGGTATCAGATAGTGCCCAAAATTCATGGAGCCAGAAATTATTAACAATAATCTATTATTTGCTACTGCTGCTGCTACTCAAGCATCACCCTCTACGTTAATTCTAAAGCCCTTTTCTGTTCCTTTATCAAAAAAACTCAACGATGATAATTATTGAAGAGTCTTATTTATACATGAACTCTAGAAGTTACTAACTCTAATTTCAAAAATAACTAATGTGGTTAATTATTTTCCTTTATATATGCTATTAAGACAAATAAAAAACATGAAATAAAAAAATGGTAGGATATTCCAAAAAAATGAATGAATATATTTTTTAAAAATGTAATTTCATTTATTAGATACCGTTGCATAATATGAAATTAATGAAATTTCATTCATTACTTTTAAAAAAGATAAATATTTCCGTTTCGAAAAGAATTATTCGTGAAAAATCTGTAAAAATGCGAATATACCTTTTTAGTAAATCTTCATTTAAGAATAAATTTGTTTAAGTCCTTTATGGTTTATGTTATGTTTTTTTAATGAGTACTTTGCTCATTTGATTTATTATAAGATTGAAAGATCCCTTTAAATACGAAATTTAAAGATATTAAATTATTTCTTTAAGGATTAATTTGAAATAGAATGAATTGACCTTGTAATGTTAATTGGATTCAATTTCAGTAAGACTAAGGATTTGTTTAGTTGAATTTAAAAAAATTAAGTTTTTTTTTTTAGATTTTTAAGAAATGAAAGTATTCTGATATTTAAATATCTCATACAAAAATAATTTTTTATTTATTAATTATGTTTAGGTACAATAATATAAAAATATATTTTTATTTATTTATTATATTAAAAATATAACTTTTAAGTAAAAAAGATTTTTTTTAGTATTTTATTTTTATTATTAAAAATTTATCAAACACAATAAAAATAAAAAAAATTAATAACTCAATAGCACTAAAACAAACTCTATCTTTAGTTATAATAATATGAAAATATTATTTATTTATTTATTATATTAAAATAATTTTTAAGCAAGTTTTTAAAAAATATAAATTATAGTTTCTAAAAAATATAAAATTATAATAAAAATAAAAATAACTTAAATACATTCATAACGATGATTAATTAATTATATATTTATTTAATAAAAAAAATATCCATTAACTTGTAAGCTATATAATTGCCATTACAAATACGATTTAATACTAAAAGCAATGACATACACTTCTAATTAATTTTTAAAATAAATATTTTTTTCATAATATCCTGTTTATTTTAATTTGGAAGAATGGACAAAAGTACACATGAATTTTTACACGGTAGATAGATGTATATTCTAATTTTTAAATGAGTTATCTGTATACACCAA
Organism: Arachis hypogaea; assembly: GCF_003086295.3. Classification (NCBI taxonomy): domain Eukaryota; kingdom Viridiplantae; phylum Streptophyta; class Magnoliopsida; order Fabales; family Fabaceae; genus Arachis; species Arachis hypogaea. Next base: position 38,562,647 of record NC_092052.1, on the reverse strand, counting down.
TATCAAGCACCATTGTCATTTCTACCTTTTTGTCATCTGAGTAACTTTTGCAGCGATAGTGCCAAGTGACTCTGTGTATTATGTGATGTGACCCTTTTAACAATGACACATTAAAACTAAATGATAAATTACTGAATTTGTTAAATTTGAATAAAATTTTTTTTCTAGTGATTTAGAATTAAGAATCTTCATTCTTTTTCTTCCTTCTCTAAAAAGTAGATGTGGATCAAGGGATATAACTCAGAAGTAACTGATAGGACTATGTTCGAAGTAAATTTTGGAAAAAGAAGAAAGAGAATAAATATTCTAAATCACTTGTAAATTTTTTTTATTATTATTAAAATTTAATAAATTTAATAATTTATCATTTAGTTTTTACTGTGTCATCAAAAAGGTCATGTCACATCATGTACAAGAGCCACTTGGCAGTTACTATTGCCAAAAAAGTTATTTAGGCGGCAAAAGAATAAAAATAACAACAAAACTTGATATTAGTATGTACAGATAACTCATTAAAAAATTAAAATATATATCTATCCACTGTATGAAAATTTATATATACTTTTGTCTATTATTCATTTTAGTTTACATTGCATTTCCAAAAATCATATTCATTTGTTTTACATTGTTTTTGAACACCCAACCATTTTTTTTCATTTCATATTTTTGGCCCGCTTAGAATAAGGCTTATGTAACAGAAATAAAATTTTGGCCAAAAAATCGCCAAATATCCTCACAATAATTTACTACTCAGTTATTGCTAAACTAATTATGCAACATTAATCCACTTAATGGAAAAATTTTCCTTATCACATGTCATCATGAGATTGGTCGAGTTAAACTTTCGCCATTCTTAGTCATTGACTCCCGTGCAGTATTAATATAATAATTTTTTTACTATGTATGTATTATTCAATAAAGTATTAATATAATAATTTTTTAATTAAATTTAAAAATTTATTATTATGATAATAATTATAATATTAAAAAATAAATTATTTGTAATTTAATCTAAACTGTTCTTGGCAATAAAATTGTTAATAAGGACATTAATAATTCGCGTGTATATATATATATATATATATATAGTTTTTATGATGAATAAAGATTAATAGATGTTATTTATTAAATTTTACATATATTAATAGAGATATGATTATTAAACTGACTCACTCTAAAAATTTCTACTTGTTATAATTATTGCATATTTTTTAATAGAATATTCTCAAGATGAATATGGTAATAGAATTTTCTTTGACCTGTGACTATATAATAATTAACAATGTATTATTATACTTTGATTACAGACACCTATAATTTCCAATGGTGCTAGCTGATTAGATATTGGATATGATTTAAATACTTGTAGAATTAATGATTAGTCAATAAAGAATCTGTCAACTCTCGGTAAAAAATTTTAGCTCTATGATTATAATAATTGGAATAAATAAAATCTTGTCCAAAGAAATTGAATGAACGAAGAAATAAGTATTTTAGATCATTCACAGTTCATTATAACGATGATAACAAATTAGAGTTTGACAATTAAACCCTTGAAATTACAGACTAACGAGTGTTTTAATCTTTGCTAAAGAATTATTTAAGTATTATTTTGATTTGATCAAATAGATAATTATATTAATTCAAAGATAATATTATTAATTATATTCTTTATTAGTACTAAGAATATAATATAATAATATGATAATTGAGAAAACTATATGAGAATTGAGAATAATTAGTTATTCTATTTCTAAATTTGAATTCTAAGTTTGGATGAGATCCTAACTAATTTTGTTTCAAATTGAATTGTGATATGATTTGTGAAATTTGAAAAATTCAAGTTTGAAATCACAAGATACAATTTAAATTTGAAATAACAAATCTCATATTATATATATGTACGACAAGAGTAAAAGAAAAATAGGAATTTTATTCCTTTACCTCTATATACACAAATATATGTGAGTTTAATTTTTAGAGAAGAATTTTATCGTGTGCAAAGGGTTGCAAAGAGGTTTCTCATTTAGATTAGAAGTCCATTGGTCAAGGAATTGACATCAAAGATTGATCTCAATATTGATACACATAATGCCTTCGTATCATCGAAGGAAAAAATTATTTTTACTAGCATACTCAAGTATTTGTATCTGATATATGTTATTTGAATAAAATCTTAAATACAAAATAAATCAATATGATTACTTTATTACTTTCACTGTATGTTATGAACACTTAATAATCCAACAGGTGGCGGTGTTGTCTTTGTGTAAAACAGAGGAGAATCTTGAGAAGGTAAAGCGTCTCTTCTTGATTTGGAAGTGAGGCTACTCTTTCGAAGGGTTATAAAGCCGTTTGAACTCGTTGTCATCGAGCAAGGTGAGAGGAGTCGCAGTCAGGGAAGAGGGCGAGGTCGTTGGAGGAGCAGGTGTTGGTCATGCTACTAGTGCAGTTGTGGGCAACAACAGAGGAGGAGGATGAGCAAGAAGAAAGGAGGAGAGTACGGACCACAAAGATGCGAAGGGAGAGGTGGAAAGAGAGGAGCTAGCCCTTGTAAAAGGTCTCAATGGCGGGGTGGAGTGTGGAGAAAGATTTGGAGGATTCAATAGATTTAAGGTTGAAAATGGGTTAGAGAACACATTGGATCACTAACATTCATTTGCTATGTTGGCTGGCTGTTATAATTATCAATGTGACAATGGTAATGCCAAATTGTCACTCAAATTACGGACAATGTCGAAAAGGGATGTTGAGTCAAGATTTGATTTGCTACCTTGTAATGATAAACATAATTGGTTATTTCTTATTATAACTAACCATTATATTGAGTAATGTAGGAATCAATCAAGGATAACCAATCAAGTTAGTTAGAATTGTGCAAAGCAGTAATATTAATGAGAATATCATTAAGATGATATCAAGCTTATTTTAGAAAGATGCTGCAACTATCATGACAAACAAGTGATACGCTCCAAAAATCAAATTCACGAGTGAATGGATAGCTATTGCATATTATAATCAAGCTAAACAAGGAAAGGATTCTCATTCAGAGCTAATGGCCAAGAGCATTGATGTGTGCAACGACTAGTTGATGAAAAAAAATTATTCTAACATTGAAGAAGGGATATTAAGCTTTATATATTGCTGAATCATCTAGGAAAGAAGGCAACCAATTCGTTCATATTGCTGATCATACAAATAGTCGTTGACTCCTTGTTTTTGAGTGTGTTCTTACTTCTCTTTTCTCTAGATTCAAGCTTACTTAGGGAGATACAAAATGCAAAGAGAGTAGTGCATGCAAAAACTATTTAATCTTTGTTTGAGTGTTTTGATTTTTGAAAGTATGCTGGGTTAGAGTGCACTTGGTTTTTCTTAACTAGGTTGGATTAGCACTTAGGTGATTTACTAAGATCGAGATAGCTTAGGTGGTTTACAACAGTGTGAGTCTCTTGGAATTAATATTTGTAATCCTTAATGATTATAGTGGAATGTCTACCATTGTTGTGGTGGAGACTGGACGTAGGTCACATTTCACTTCGTGGCCGAACCAGGATATATCGTGGTGTTAATCTTCTTTTTTCCTAAATTCTGCAACTTCCATTTTCATTTTGTTCTAGTTTTGCTGGATAAGACAAAAACAAAAATAATCTCCTAATTTCAGTGTACTATACAATTTGTTTTATTAAGTATTATTGCATTAAAAATAGTTCATTGATTCACCCCCCTTCTCAACTCACTTGGAAACCTTGAATTATTATTAGAGTTTAGGCTCAATAGGCAAGCTTCACAGCTTGGAGTTAAAGATCCATAGAAAACAATATGGTTGCATACATTCTAATGGAAGGACAATCCAATAATAGACTACCATACTTCAATTGTAGCAACTATGTCTATTGAAAAGAAAGGATGAAGATATTTGTGCAATCTATTGATTACAACATTTGAAAAATTATTTTCATTGGACCAGACATTCCTAACAAAGTTAATGAGCAAGGAAATATTATTTCAAAAGAGGATATTGAATGAAATGATAAAGATAAGAAGAAAATAGAGCTAAATACTAAAGCTATCAATCTGATTAGCTTTAAAGAATTCAGAAGGTCTGAAGGTACAAAACTGTAAAAGAGATATGGGACAAGCTGTTGCTCACTCATGAAGGAACTGAACAAGTTCTAAAAACTCGAGTTGACATGCTTATGAAGGGGTATGAGATGTTTCTCATGAAAGAAGATGCGGGCAAAGACGAGATATTTGAAATATTTTCTCTTATCATTAATAACATTGATGCTATGGGAAGAAACACATTAAAAGAGAAATTGTGAGAAAGATTCTTAGAAGTCTCACCAAAGGATGGGAAACCAAGAGCATAGTAATTGCTAAAGAGAACAATCTGAAAAAAAAATCTCCTACGAGAAGAAAAAAAAACTATTAGCATATGAAACAACTCACAAGGAGACAAAGAAAAGGGAGTAGAGATCAAAGATATCCTCTAAGAATGACAAATCAGAAGATGATCTCTCTAATGATGAGCTCGTATTCTTTGCTAGAAAAATTAGGAGAATGACGAGACAAAGTGAAAAGGGAAAATGATCTTTTTCAAGGGTCTCCAAAAGGGATCAAAGCAAGGTTATCTATCATCATTGCAGAAAATCAGGCCATTACAGATAAGACTATCCGCAAAAGAAGAAGAATGACAGCAACAAAAGAGAGAAGAAGAAGGTTCTTATGATATCATAGGAGGATCTTGAAAATGACATCGATGATGAAGATTCTGACCATGAAACTTAGATTTGTCTCATGGCTAATCAAATTGAATATAATGAGGTAAATTTTATTATACTTTCTGTTGAACAATTATATATTATTATTGATGATTTAACTGAAAATTATGCAAAGCTTCTTGATAAATACAACAAATGTAAAAAATAAAATGAAGCTTTGAAATTGGAAAATGTCAAGCTCAAAAAGCAATTAAACATGGTCGAATCCTCTTGTGTTTTAAAACAAGAAAATGAGCTTTCAAAACTGAAATAGAGGATTTAAAATTGAGGCATTCGGCTACTACATCAAGTAATGTTCTTGCTAAAAATGAAAAACTTTAAAAGAGGATCAAGAATTTAAACATTAATTTAGCAAAATTTACTTAAGGTTTTAAAATTCTGGACAAAGTTCTTATTAATCAAAGATCTCTTTCTATAAATTCTGGTCTTGGTTTTGTGCATTAGAGAAAATCAATTTGAAGAATCATTTGAAACCTTCTCTTTCAAAACCAAAAGGGCCAAACCTATTTTTAATAAAAATCACATGGCCACTCCTTTTAAAAACAACAATCCTCCTTACTATTCAAAATTTTCAACAAGAAACAACATTTGCTCCAATTGCAATAGAATTGGACATTTTTTACCTGAATGCTTTATTCACAAAATTTTAGTAGGTACTCATGTTTATAATATTGTTTGTAATTATAATGCTCGTGGACAACTAAAAAGAATTAATATAAAATAATTCAAGTTAGTTTGAATACCTAAAACTCCTTGAAAGCTTTGTAAGTTTGCTTTGCATCCAAAAAGAGCAAAGACATGTGATATTTTAATAGCGGATGCTCAAGTAGAGGTGGCAAAAGGGCCAAAACCTGCCGAGCCAGCTCTAAAAAAGCGGGTCGGGCTAAAAATTTGAGACCGTTATAATACAAAAGTCTGTCTAATGCACACCGTCTAATCTACGGATTTTGGTAGGTTTTAGCAGGGTGGGCGGGCTTGCTCGGTGGGATTTTGCCTTTAAGATGATAATTAAATTTAGAATGTTACTTTTTGTGCTTGTATTTGAAATGTTTGTTCATTTTACTTTAAGTTATAATTTATACTATGTTTGATTGATTAGAGACTTTGAAAATATTTAATTATATATTTTGGACAATGGTTATTTTGCTTTGAACAATGTTAGTTTCATTATTTTGTTTCAAAACACTTAGTTGATTATGTTATTTGATATTTAAATTATAAAGACTTTAATATTTGTGAATTTAGAAATTATAATTTTTTTTGTCTTTATAAGTTATAAGTTTATTGAAATATTTGTAAAATTATATATTCTTTAATATTTAATGGTTTAATAATTTTTTTTAAAAAAAAAGAGATTTATTCCACTGTTAGGTGGGACGGGGTAAAAATTTGGGACCAACTCAATAGGCGAGACAGAGCGGACTAGCCCTTCAGATGGCAGGCTTTTGGCAGGGTGGGGTGGGGCGGGACGGGCTATCCTGCTTACCACCCCTATGCTCAGGGCACATGACTAGAAAGTCTACATTCTTCATCAAGATAAGTGAATATGATGATGAATTTGTGACTTTTAGTGATAACAGTAAAGAAAATATCATAGCCAATGGAAAAATGGGTAAGGATTTTTCAAATTGCATTGACAAGGTATTCCTTATTGAAGGATTAACACATAACTCTATTATCATAAGTCAATTATGTGATAATGGTTATATGGTAACCTTTAGAAAAATTGAATGCAAGGTGATTGATGAAATTTATAATTCTATTTTATTCATAGCCAAAAGGTATGATAATGTTTATGGTTTAACTCTAGATGAACTAAATAGTCAAAATGTAAAATACTTTTCTTCTAAGCTAGTTAAACGGAATTTAGTGAGGGGTCTTTTCAATATCAAGTTTGACAAAGACATCACTTGTGATACATGTCAAATGGGTAAGCAAACTAAAACCTCTTTTAACCCTAAGGAAGATGTCCTTTAAAGCTTTTGCATATTAATCTCTTTAGTCCTACTGGAACTCAAAGTTTTGGAGGTAAAAGTTATGACATGATTATAGTGGATGACTATTCTAGATATGGTTGGGTAATTTTCCTTACTCATAAATGTAACTACCTAACTCCTAGCATGTCATGACGAATGCTAGTAGCTAGGCATTATTATTTGGCTTACCTTAGAGACTCTAGACTAGATATATTAAGCATATTATTATGAACCTGTATCACTTATCGATATTGCGAGTTAGCCGGTATATAAGGTATAGACTTAGGCAATTCGAAACATGCAACATATAAATATAAATAGAAAGCATGTGAGTGTCATCTAAACGCTTGTAGACTCAGTTTAATACACTAAATAGTTTAAAGAATACATCGATAACTTATATATAGAGAGTATATATATACACACAAAAGATACTAGTCCTCTAAAAGTTGATACAAGGCGAAGGTAAAAGACCACTATACTACTAAGCTACTGATAGATGTTAACTAGAAGAACTCATCCATTGATATAGAAAGTCACTAAGATATGCCTGTGAGGTCACTGTTACTGGTCTCCTTTGCTGTTTTCTGTCAGTGAATTCACATATTGTCCCAATTACTGGGTACTAAGCAGAAAAAATAAGGGTTTCATAGCCTAAGTCTAGAAATTCGTGCAGTTATGTAGGTAAGTCACACAAACAACAAGTATGATTCTATAGCAGAAAAATAATTAGAAGTATGCAGTCACAAGCACAGAGAAATACAACAGCCAAGTATGATGCATGCCTGGTCCTATGCAAGCCATGAGCTCATGCATCGGTTGACTACCCGCAATCCAACATTACCCGGGACTAATCCTGAATATGATTTTTCCAATTACGTATGTTTAGCATACGTGACTAATGGACAAAGCCACATACATTTTGACAACCGACAATTCTCACAAAGCTTATCGCTATAGTATGCTAATAGTTGGAGAAACAGTATGCATTCTGATGGGTGTCCCCACCATTAATTTCAATCAAGCAGTAGGTAAGTGAGATGCAACTGCTACACTTACCAGGCATACAGTCTAAAATGGCGTATATTCTGAAATATTAAAGTCTTTAACACTTTTTTCTTATAATACCTTGTTTTTTCTCAGTGTGAGACCCTTTTTTCCTCAATATTTTAACATAATTATTATGGTGCCCTTGTTTTCACTAAGGGACTATTTTGTCTTTAGTCTTTTTATAAAATTTTATTTTGTCCTTTTTCCATTAAATCTCTCCTTAGTTATCTTTTTTACGTTTTATAGAGACACTTTTACCCCTAGGGTTGCTACTTTACCACTTTACTCTTATATTTTATCAAAAGGATAATTTTATGCTTGATGAGCGGATATTTTATACCCTTTTTGGCATTATTTTATATAGCTTTTAGTATGTTTTAGTTACTTTTTAGTATATTTTTATTAGTTTTTATGCAAAAATCACATTTCTGAACTTTACTATGAGTTTGTGAGTTTTTCTGTAATTTTAGGTATTTTCTGGCTGAAATTGAGGGACCTGAGCAAAAAAACTAATTCAGAGGCTGAGAAAGGACTGCAGATGCTGTTGGATTCTGACCTCCCTACACTCAAACGCGTTTTTCTGGAGCTACAGAAGTCCAATTGGTGCGCTCTCAATTGGGCTGGAAAGCTAACATCTTGGAATTTCCAGAAATGTATAATAGTCCATACTTTGCCCCAGATTTGATGGCCTAAACTGGCGTTAAATGCCAGCCAGAGACCCTTTTCTGGCGTAAAACGACGAAACTAGCACCAAAACTGGAGTTGAACGCCCAACTGGCACCCAAGCTGGCGTTTAACTCCAAAAATGGCCTATGCACGTGAAAGCTTCAAAGCTCAGCCCAAACACCCACCAAGTGGGCCCCGAAAATGGATTTCTGCACTATCTGCACTTAGTTACTCATTTTCTGTAAACCTAAATTACTAGTTTAGTATAAAAATTACTTTTAGAGATTCATTTTGAGATTATGACATTTTACATCTCGTATTGTATCTTCTACAGCATGAGTCTCTAAACCCCATAGGTGGGGGTGAGGAGCTCTGCTGTGTCTCAATGGATTAATGCAATTACTATTGTTTTTTATTCAATCACGCTTGATTCTGTTCTAAGATACTCATTCATACTTCAATATAAAGAATATGATAATCCATGACACTCATCATCATTCTCAAATTTATGAACGTGTGCTTGACAACCACTCCCGTTCTATCTGAGCTCAACGTAGTCATTGGGCAACAGCTTGAGTGCGTATCTCTTGGGTTTCTAATTCACGAGTTTGACTTGCATCTCCTGACAACAGAGCATTCAAACCCATGAGATCAGGAGCTTCGTGGTGAAGGCTAGAATAAACGAGCTTCAAACTCACAAATGTTGGGCACAGTGACAGTGTGCAAAAGGACAAAGAGGTCTTATTCCGACACGAGTGAGAACCGACAGATGATTAGCCGTGCGATAGCTATGCCTGATATTTTTCATCCGAGACGAGAGATCCGACAGATGATTAGCCGTACAGAAGTCGTGCCTGGACCATTTTCACTGAGAGGAAGGATGGTAGCCATTGACAACAGTGATCCACCAACATACAGCCGACCATAGAAGAAGCCATGCGTATTTGGAGAAGAAGACTGTAGGAAAGCAGAGATTCAGACGACAGAGCATCTCCGGAACCTCAACTTGTTCCTCATTATTGAATCACAAGTATTATTCATTTCATGTTATTTACTTCTCATAAACAAAATCATTCATATCATTTGAATTTCCTGACTAAGATTTACAGGATAACCATAGCTTGCTTCAAGCTGGCAATCTCCGTGGGATCGACCCTTACTCACGTAAGGTATTACTTGGATGACCCAGTGCACTTGCTGGTTAGTTGTACCGGAGTTGTGAAAAGTGTGATCACAATTCCGTGCACCAAGTTTTTGGCACCGTTGCCGGGGATTGTTCAAGTTTGGACAACTGAAGGTTCATCTTGTTGCTTAGATTAGGAAAAATTTATCTTTTTTGATTTAGAGTCACTAAATTTGAGTCTTTTATTATTGTTTTTGTTAAAATTTTAAAATTCTTGTTTTCTTTTTCTAGATTTTTTTCGAAAATTTTTAATAAATAGATAAAAAACTAATAAACTAATAATTGAGTCTTCTATTTGAGTTTAGTGTCATGTTTTAAGTTTGGTATCAATTGCATGTTTTTATTTTTCTTCAATTTTTCGAATTGCATGTTTTTATTTTTCTTCATATTTTTAATTACATGTTCTTAGTTCTTTCTTGATCTTCAAATTGTTCTTGATAATTTTCCTTATTTGATCTTTAAATTTTCTTGTTTGGTGTCTTTTGTTGTTTATCTTATACATTTTCGAATTATTAGTGTCCAAAGTATAAAAATTTTTAAGTTTGGTATTTTTTTGTATCCTTATTTCCTTAAAAATTTTCAAAATTTGTTCTTGGTGTTCATCTTGATCTTCAAAGTATTCTTGGTGTTCATCTTGACATTCAAAGTTTTCTTGTTTGTTTTCTTTGTTTTGATCTACAAATTCTAAGTTTGGTGTCATTTTATTGTTTTTCTCTTTCCTCATTAAATTCAAAAAATATCTTTTCCTTTATTTACTCATCATTTTTGAATTCCTTAGATTGACTTAGTCAAAATTTTTAAAATTTGGTAGTTTCTTGTTAGTCAAGTCAAAATTTCAATTTAAAAAATTTAACTTTTTAAATCTTTTTCAAAACTTCCTAACCACTTTCTCTCTCCTCATTTTTTTCGAAAATCCACACAAAAAATTTTCAAATCTTTTTAATTAACTAATTAATTTAGTTTTCTAATTTCTTTTATTTCTTTTTCTTATCTTAATTTTCGAAACTTGCATCAATTTTTTTTTACTTTATTTTAATTTTTTTAATTTCAAAAAAAAAAAGGGAATAAAATTTTTATTTACAATCCACATCATCTCCCTTTCTCTATCATGGACCTAAGTGGAAATGAACAGTCCAGAAGGACTCTGGGATCATATGCTAACCCCATTACTACTTCATATGGGAGTAGTATCTGTATACCCCCTATCAGAGCCAGCAACTTTGAGCTGAACCCTCAGCTCATTATCACAGTGCAGCAAAATTGTCAGTATTTTGGTCTTCCACAGGAAGAACCTACTGAGTTTTTGGCACAATTCTTACAAATTGCTGACACAGTACGTGATAAAGAAGTAGATCAGGATGTCTACAGATTATTACTGTTTCCATTTGCTGTAAAAGATCAAGCTAAGAGGTGGTTAAATAACCAACCCATAGCAAGCATAAGAACATGGAAACAGTTATCAAACAAATTTCTGAATCAATATTTCCCTCCAAAAAGGATGACACAGCTAAGGCTGGACATCCAAGGCTTTAAACAAGGGGATAATGAATCTCTTTATAATGCCTAGGAGAGGTATAAAGAGATGCTAAGAAAATGCCCATCTGAAATATTTTCAGAATGGGTGCAGTTAGACATCATTTACTATGAGCTTACAGAAAAGGCCCAGATGTCTCTAGACCACTCAGCTGGTGGATCTATACATATGAGAAAGACAATTAAAGAGGCTCAAGAGCTCATTGATACAGTTGCCAGAAATCAGCACCTGTACTCAAGTGGTGAGACCTCCATGAAAGAAGAGGCTGAGGCAGCATCCACTGAACTTAGTCCTCCAGAACAAATTGCTGAACTCAATCAGCAACTATTTTCTATAAAAAAACAGTTCGCAGAATTTAAAGAGATGCTACAAGAAACCAAAGATGCTAACCAGAATATGGAAAAATAATTGAATCAGACAAGACATCAGTTATCTAAACAGATAATAGAAGAATGCCAAGCTATTCATTTAAGGAGTGGAAAGACATTAAATGTCTCAATTCAAAGCAGCAGGAAGCCAAGAAAGGAACATCTGACAGAGGATGACCAAACCACTGCCCAAAATCCCTCTGAGGACAGTAAGAGCCCAGAGAGGAATGATTCTGGCATTCAAACGCCAGAAAAGGGTCAGAAGTTGGCGTTGAACGCCCAGTGGATGGCCAATTCTGGCATTCAAATGCCAGAAAAGGGTGACAATTTGGCGTTGAACGCCCAAAAAGCACCCAATTCTGGCGTTCAAACGCCAATAAGGGATCAGACACCTGCAAGTGCTGATAACAGCCCCTTTAAGCAAGCATCTCCAACCACTTCTGTAGGGAATAAACCTGCAGCAACTAAGGTTGAAGAATATAAAGCCAAGATGCCTTATCCTCAAAAACTCCGCCAAGCGAAACAGGATAAACAATTTGCCCACTTTGCAGACTATCTCAGGACTCTTGAAATAAAGATTCCGTTTGCAGAAGAACTTGAGCAAATACTCTCTTATGCTAAGTTCATAAAAGAGATCTTAAGTCATAAGAAGGATTGGAGGGAGACTAAAAAAGTTTTTCTCACTGAAGAATGCAGTGCAATCATTTTAAAAAGCTTACCAGAAAAGCTTAAAGATCCCGAAAGCTTTATGATACCATGCACATTAGAGGATGCTTGTACTAAGACAACTTTATGTGATCTTGGGGTAAGTATCAACCTGATACCTGCATCCACTGTCAGAAAGCTTGGTTTGACTGAAGAAGTCAATCCAACCTGAATATGTCTCCAACTTGCTGATGGCTCCATTAAAATTCCATCAGGCACAATTAAGGACATGATTGTCAAGGTTGGGCCATTTGCCTTTTCTACTGACTTTGTAGTGCTAGAAATGGAGGAGCACAAGAGTGCAACTCTCATTCTAGGAAGACCTTTCCTAGCAACTGGACAAACCCTCATTAACGTCCAAAAAGGGGAGGTAACTCTGAGAGTCAATGAGGATGAGTTTAAGTTGAATGCTGTCAAAGCTATGCAGCATGCAGACACATCAAAAGACTGCATGAGCGTTGATATTATTGACTCCCTGGTAGAAGAGGTCAATATGACTGAGAGTTTCGAATCAGAGCTAGAGGACATTTTTAAAGATATTCAGCCTGATATGGAGGAACCAGAGAAAACAAAAGAACCTCTGAAAACTCCTCCGGAAAAGGAGAAGCCTCCTAAACCCGAGCTCAAACCACTACCACCATCCCTGAAATATGCATTTCTGGGAGAAGATGACACTTTTCCGGTAATCATAAGCTCTGCTTTAGAGCCACAGGGAGAGAAAACACTAATTCAGGTGCTAAGGACACACAAGACAGCTCTTGGGTGGTCCATAAGTGATCTTAAGGGCATTAGCACAGCCAGATGCATGCACAATATTCTATTGGAGGATGATGCTAAGCCAGTGGTTCAACCACAGAGGCGGCTGAATCCAGCCATGAAGGAGGTGGTGCAGAAAGAGGTTATTACTAGAGGCTGTGATTATTTATCCTATTTCTGATAGTCCCTAGGTGAGCCCTGTCCAAGTTGTCCCCAAGAAGGGAGGCATGACAGTGGTTCATAATGAAAAGAATGAACTGGTTCCTACAAGAACAGTTACAGGGTGGCGTATGTGTATTGACTACAGAAGGCTCAATACAGCCACCAGAAAGGATAATTTTCCTTTACCATTCATAGACCAGATGCTAGAGAGACTAACAGGTCATGAATACTACTGCTTTTTGGATGGCTATTCAGTTTACAACCAAATTGCAGTAGATCTTCAGGACCAAGAGAAAACAGCATTCACATGTCCATCTGGAGTATTTGCCTACAGAAGGATACCATTTGGTCTGTGCAATGCACCTACAACCTTTCAGAGGTGCATGCTTTCTATCTTCTTTGATATGGTAGAGAAATTTCTGGAAGTCTTCATGGATGACTTCTCAGTATTGGAGACTCATTCAGCTCCTGTCTTGACCATCTAGCACTTGTTCTGAAAAGATGCCAAGAGACTAACCTGGTTTTAAACTGGGAGAAATGTCACTTTATGGTGACTGAAGGAATTGTCCTTGGGCACAAAATTTTAAACAAGGGAATAGAGGTGGATGACGAGCTGATTTCTGCTAGTAAAGAATTTCATAAAAATAATCACGTTGTAAGTATAGTTTCTGAACCAACAGAAAATCCTTTCGTACAAAAACTTGGTTGTCACTAAAGCAAACCCAATCAAATTTATAACCGAAGTATTTAAACCTTGGGTCATCTCTCAAGGAATTACAGAAAAGTATGATTTATTATTGGTTATGGAAAAAGTGTCTTTGTTTTGGGTTTTTTCTTGAAATAAGGAACAAGTAATTTAATGACAAGAAAAATAAATTAATAATTAGAAAAACTCTTGGCAAGGTATGAGAATTGGAAATCCCATCCCAGTTATCCTTATCAATTATGATGAGAATTGTTTATTGCTCCCACTTAGTTAACCCTTACTAAATAAAGAAAAGTCAAGTGGACTAATCAATTTGATTCCTCAAGTCCTAGTCAACTCCTGTGGAAAGACTAGCTTTAGAGGGATCCAAATCAATCAGCAAGTTCCAATTTTCAATCAACAAGGAGTTTGATAACTCAAGTGTAACCAATTACTCAAACAAAGCCAAAAGGGGAAAAATCTAAATTATTTATATCATAAATAGAAGAAAGTAATCATAAATCTGAAATACCTCAAATTGCATTAAATAAAGAAAATCAAGTCTGACATTGGAATTCATAAATCCATTTGGGAAAATAAACAAACTAAAGTAATAGAATAAATAAAAGTACAAGAGAAATTAAATTAAAGGAACATTGAACCTGGAATGGAGAAGAAGTAAACCTAATCTAAGAGAAATCCTAAATCCTAAAACCTAAAAGAGAGGAGAGAGCCTCTCTCTCTAAAAACTACATCTAAATCTAAAATTGTGTGAATGAATGTTCTGTTATATTAATGAATGAATGGATTCCCCCACTTTATAGCCTTTAATCTATATTTTCTGGGCCAAAAACTGGGTTAGAAACAGCCCAGAAATCGCCCCCAGCAATTTTTGATACGTCCAGCATGCGGCAAAGTTACGCATACACGTCGTCCACGCGTACGCGTGGATTGAACTTTTGCCAGGTCATGCGTGCGCGTGATCCACGCGTGCGTGTCACCTAACTTCAGGGAAACTATAAAAAATTATATATGGTTGCGAAGCTTCGGATGTTAGCTTTCTAACGCAACTAGAACCACTTCATTTGGATCTTTGTAACTCAAGTTATGGTCGATTTAGTACCAAGAGGTCAGGCTGGACAGCTTTAGCAGTTCCTTCAGTTTCTTGTATTCCTTCCACTTTTGCATGCTTCCTTTCCATCCTCCAAGCCATTCCTGCCCTGTAATCCCTGAAATCACTCAACGCATATATCACGGTATCGAATGGTAATAAGAGAGGATTAATATTAGCAAATATATGGCCAAAGAAGCATGTTTTCAATCATAGCAGAAAATCAAGAAGAAAAACTTACAACATGCGAATTGTATGAATAAGTGTGAGAATAATGGATAAAATCCACTAGATTAAGCATAGGATAAACCCTAAAAATGGGATTTATCAACCTTCCCACACTTAAACATTAGCATGTCCTCATGCTAAGCTCAAGAGAACTAAAAGAGTGAAAAGGAATGGTAAGAATGTATGAAATGCAACCTATCTGTATGAATGCAGCTAAATGCAAAATACTTTTACCTACATGGTGAAAAGTAAATAAATCTTTCAAGAACAAAGATGAACTGAAATTTACTAATTCAAATCATAAAAATGAAGTACAAATAGACTTGCAAGAAGAAGATAGCTCATGAAAGCCAGGAACAAGGAATCGAACATCGAACCCTCACTGGAAGTGTATACACTCTAATCGCTCAGGTGTTTGAGATTCGATTCTCTCAATTCTCTACTAATATTGCTTTCTAAGGCTTGCTCTTCTTCTACCAATCAACAGAAATTTGATGCACAAATACACAAATCAAGAGGTCTTTTAAGGGTTGTAATGGGGTTAGGGTCAAGGTAGGATTGTATTTGGTTAAGTGGACTAAAATCTGAATCCTTAATTAACCTAAACTTCTCACCTAACTTAAGACAATCCATGTAATCATAATATAAAGCCTAACTACCCATTAACTGTGTTTGCTACATATTTATGCATTCCAAGTTTTGAGTACAGTTCATATGCATTGCTATCGCCATTTACTTTGGGGCATTTTGTCCCCTTTTTATTTTTTTTTTTTTGCTCTTTTTTCTTTTCTTTTTCTCTTTTGTTTTTTTTTCTTTTTCTCTTTTGTTTTGTTTTTTTTTCTTTTTATTTTTTTCTTCTTTTATTTTTCTCAATGCATATGATTAAGATATTAAATGCATAAACATGTCCTCAACATTTTTCACATTTTCACACAAAGTCTAACATACTCAATTCACAAACCAAACGTTTTTAAACCCACTTTTTCCACACTTAATTCATGAGCACTTTTACTAGTCTAAGCTAATCAAGGATTCAAATTAAGGACATTATTGTTTTCCGCTTAGAGTTAGTGATGAGCTAAAGTAAAGAACAAAGGGGTAAAATAGGCTTAACATTGGTTTGCAAAGGATAATGAAAGGGTAAGGCCATATGGTTATGTAAGCTTAGTGAAACAAAGGCCTCAATCATATAAGTGCATGCATACATTAAATAATGGAAATATAGAATCAAGCAAGACAAAGATCACAATTTTAGAGAGAACAACACATACGAAAAATAAAATATATTGGTTGATAAAATGTAACCAATCAAATAGGATCAAAATCTCACTGATTTTGTGTGTTTGAGCTCTAAACCATGTTCCAAAATAAGATTTCTTCAAACAAGTTCAACAAAAAAATTTATTCAAATTAGTGTAATACTCTAAAAAGTTTCTTGAAAAAGTAAATATTACTTCAACCAAGTAGTTGGTAAAATATGCACAAAATGTAACAAACATGCAATCAAACATGAAAATGCAACAACTAACTACAAAGAAAATTTAAACATTGGTGTTGAGACAGGAAGGTACTAACCCACGGAGATCGGTATCGACCTCCCCACACTTAAAGATTGCACCGTCCTCGGTGCATGCTGAGATGCGCAAGTGGGTGGATTGCTCCAACTGATGCTCTTTCTTTAGTGGATTATGCAGATGGACTTGTTGTTCGCCCCATTTAGAAACTTCTCCTTTCCCTTTTCGGTGGCCACCC
Organism: Arachis hypogaea; assembly: GCF_003086295.3. NCBI lineage: Eukaryota > Viridiplantae > Streptophyta > Magnoliopsida > Fabales > Fabaceae > Arachis > Arachis hypogaea. The sequence goes on along the minus strand of NC_092052.1, from coordinate 38,545,690 downwards.
TGAAAGAAGAGGAATAGGAAAAAAAACCCAGGAGCAAAGATAGAAAACAAATAAAATATGGGTGGGTTTATGCTGAATAATGAGGGTCTCAATTACATGGTAGCTACAACATGCAAGTGAGAAAACAATAGAAGCAAATGGCATATCAATAGTGCAAAAAGTGCAATAATAGGGGAGAGAGTGTGGGTAATGAAAGACAATATAGGTGCATGTCAATGCAAATAGAATACAAGTATCATAAAAAATTAGTATTGACCTATAAATAATATTACCCAACAATGGAAACAAGTCACGAAGCACCAAAAGAAAGCAAGAGAAATGCAACAGTGGAATAAGGACATTTCACACCAATAGAAAAATAATAAACATAGAAAAGAAAATAAAAATATGCACAAAGGTAAAATGCAGTGCATGAGAGTATGCAAATAAATTAGGTACAATAGAATGAAAGAGAATAAGGATGAGAAGTTAAAGGGATGAAGAAGAAGAAAGTGAGAAAGGAGGAGGAAAGAAAGAGAAAAGAGAGAAGAAAAAGGGCAGGAATGAAAAATGGGATGTGACGCGCGTGCAGGGCACGCGTGGGCATGAAAACTGCATTAACCATGTGACGCGTAAGCGTCGCTCACGTGTACGCGTGGGTGGTCTAGAAGCGAAAGGACGCGCACGCGTCAGGGACGCGTACGCGTGGGTGATTTTGTGCCTCTAGCACAGTGCCAGTCCCAGACCATCACAACTCTCTGTTCAGCACGCCATTGACGCCGATTTTCATACCCACGCGTATGCGTGCGGTACGCGTACGCGTGGGTGGCTTGTGCGCCACGCACCCCTCCCGCGCGTCTCTCGCATAACTCTCTGTTTAATTGCGCACACACAAACGACGCGTGCGCGTCGATTCTCTTTGTTTTTTCTCTTCTTTTTTTTTTAATAAATGCAGAATGCAAAATGCAGCATGCAGATGAATATGCAGAAATTAGGAATGAAAAACTTGTGAAAAATAAAATAAAACTAGGAATAAAAAGAAACAATCATACCATAGTGGGTTGTCTCCCACCTAGCACTTTTAGTTAAAGTCCTTAAGTTGGACATTTGGTGAGCTCCTTGTCATGGTGGCTTGTGCTTGTATTGATCCTTGAATCCCACCAATGTTTGTAATTCCAATGGCCTTCGGGATCCTAAACTAGGCGCATACAGCCGTCAAGCAATCTAAAGTAAGTGACAAGGCCCCAAAAGTGTTGATTGTTGGAATGAATTCTGGGGTCCCAAACCTTGCTTTTGCACCCGTCTTCTTGTTGATCATTAGTGTTCCAACTGGGTGGCAGGCAATCTGAATTCTCACTAAGGTACCCAAACGACTTCCTAGACCCATTCAATCGAGCTCTACACCAATCATTGCACTTCAACTTGGAGCGTGCAATCATATTGAATCTCGCATGATAACTCTTACCACTAACCATCTTCCTCTTACTCTTAATGCCACAAAGAGCTCTAAGTTGACCATCTGTCTCAAGTAAACCATATTCAAGTGGAATGAAAAAGCTAAGAGATATAAATTTTACCCACTTGAATATTGTGAAGGATGATGGTGACTTAGGTGGAGAGGTCTCCAGCAACTTTGGCAAAGTGATATCAAGCTCTAGTCCCTTGTGTTCTTTCTTGACAACTTCCACCTCCTTGCAAGCTTCTTCAAGTTCAACCGCTTCCTCTTGGTAGCTTTCTTCCAATTCAATCTTCTCTTCATTGCTCACCAAAGGCATGGGAGGTTGTGCTTCTTCTTCTTTAATCTCCATGTCAAGTCCAATGGGAGAGGATTCAAATGTAGATAAGAATTCATCAAAGATTGAATCCATATCTTGATCATCCCCTTCAAAGTCTTCAACCATGATATGCCTTGGGGGTTGTACACCCTCATCAACACCAAATTCAAACTCCTTAGAAGGGGGCTCTATGACTTGAGGTTCCCATGGACGTTCCGCATCTCCCAAGTCTTCGACCACTTCTTCCTCTTTAACGATTACGGCTTCCTCCAATTGTTCCAATACAAGGTCATGCTGCTCACTGTCCACCGGAGTTTCTAGCTTCTCCTTCATGATGCGTTCTTCAGTAGATTCTCCACATGAATCCATGAGAGTTCCTTGAGTGTTCAAACGTTGGGAAGCTAATTGGTTTATCACTCGCTCCAGTTGATGAAGAGTAGCATGAAGTCGATCCGTTGTTTCTTTGAGACGATCCTTTGATTCTTGTTTTGCTTGGGTATCATAAGTAGGACCATAAGGCTCTTGGATTGATGGATATGGATATGGTGCATATGAAGGTGGTGGTTCTTGGGAGTAATTGGGTTGAAATTTGGGTGGTTCTATATGGTTCATAAGGCTCATAAGGTGGTCGGTATGGTGGATGAGGGTTAGGGTCATATGGAGGTGAATGGTGGAAGGGGGCTTGTGAGTGTGGTGGTCCAAAGTTATGTTGGGGAGGTGGTTCATAAGCGTATGGTGGGGCTTGTTGGTAACCACAAGGGGGTCCACCATATTCATCATCTTGGTACGCTTCCTGGAATGGCTCTTGACCATAGTAATTTGGTAGAGGTTGGTTGTCACGGAAGGGTCCACCATAACTATTGTCTTGGCAAGCATCACAGAATGGTTGTTTGTTATAGCGCATTGGAGGGGGTTGTTGCCAAGAGGGTTGATCAAATCCTTGTGGCTCCTCCCATCTTTGATTCTTCCAACCTTGATGCCTGTTCTCATTATAGCTTCCATTCCTTACAACAACATTGGAACCAAACTTGAAACCAGAGGGGTGAGAATTCATAGTAGCAAAAGAAATAAAAACTAGAAATTAATGAAAATAAACTCCTAAAACTAGAAACACTAACAAAGAAATGAAAAAGAAAATATTTACAATAACCAATAATAAGGCACACGTTTGCAACTCTCCGGCAACGGCACCATTTTGACGAGCTGATTTCTGCTAGTAAAGAATTTCATAAAAATAATCACTTTGTAAGTATAGTTTCTGAACCAACAGAAAATCCTTTCGTACAAAAACTTGGTTGTCACCAAAGAAAACCCAATAAAATTTATAACCAAAGTATTTAAACCTCGGTTCGTCTCTCAAAAAATTGCAGGGAAGTATGATTTATTATTGGTTATGGAAAAAGTGTCTTTGTTTTGGGTTTTTTCTTGAAATAAGGAACAAGTAATTTAATGACAAGAAAAATAAATTTATAATTAGAAAAACTCTTGGCAAGGTATGAGAACTGGAAATCCCATCCCAGTTATCCTTATCAATTGTGATGAGAATTGTTTATTGCTCCTACTTAGTTAACCCTTACTAAATAAAGGAAAGTCAAGTGGACTAATCAATTTGATTCCTCAAGTCCTAGTCAACTCCTGTGGAAAGACTAGCTTTAGAGGGATCTAAATCAATCAGCAAATTCCAATTTTCAATCAACAAGGAGTTTGATAAATCAAGTGTCACCAATTACTCAACCAAAGCCAAAAGGGAAAAAATCTAAATTATTTATATCATAAATAGAAGAAAGCAATCATAAATCTGAAATACCTCAAATTGCATTAAATAAAGAAAATCAAGTCTAACATTGGTGTGAAAAACTTTTAAGTTTGGTGTGAAAAAGTTCTGCTTTTTGCTTTCCATTACCACTTATGGCACCCAAAGTCGGAGAATCCTCTAGAAAGAGGAAAGGGAAGGCAATTGCTTCTGCCTCCGAACCTTGGGAGATGGAGAAATTCATCACCAAATCCCATCACTAAGAAAGAGGATGGAGCAAACTAGAGGAGCTCAAGCACTCCATTGGACCATCAAGAGGAAGAAGTAGCCGCCGTCACTAAGGTGGACCCGCTCCTTAATTTCCTTGCTTTTATTGTTATTTGTCTGTTTTTATGTTTATTTTCTGTCTAAGTCTTGTTTTTAATACATGATCATTAGTGTTTAGAGTCTATATCTTAAAGCTATGAATGATTCCATGAATCTCTCACCTTTCTTAAATGAAAAATACTTTTATTTGCAAAAGAAAATAGAAGTACATGACTTTTGAATTTTATCTTGAAAATAGTTTAATTATTTTGATGTGGTGGCAATACTTTTTGTTTTCTGAATGTATGCTTAAACAGTGCATATTTGAAATTGGAATTAAGAAAATTTGGCTCTTGAAAGAATAATGAAAAAGGAGACATGTTATTGGTGATCTGAAAAATCATAAAATTGATTCTTGAAGTAAGAAAAAGCAGTGAAAAAGCAAAAGCTTGCGAAAAAAAGAAAGAAAAAGAAAAAGCAAGCAGAAAAAGCCAATAGCTCTTTAAACCAAAAGGCAAGAGCAAAAAGCCAATAACCCTTTAAACCAAAAGGCAAGGGTAAAAGGATCCAAGGCTTTGAGCATTAATGGATAGAAGGGCCCAAAGGAATAAAATCCTGGCCTAAGCGGCTAAATCAAGCTGTCCCTAACCATGTGCTTTTGTCATGAAGGTCCAAGTGAAAAGCTTGAGACTGAGTGGTAAAAGTCGTGATCCAAAGCAAAAGAGTATGCTTAAGAACTCTAGGCACCTCTAACTGGGTACTCTAGCAAAGCTGAGTCACAATCTGAAAAGGTTCACCCAGTTATGTATCCGTGGCATTTATGTATCCAGTGGTAATACTGGAAAACAAAATGCTAAGGGTCACGGCCAAGACTCATAAAGTAGCTGTGTTCAAGAATAAAAAAGAACTTAACTAGAAAAATCAATAACATTGTCTGAATTTTTGAGTTCCTAAAGAGGCCAACAATTCTGAACTCCAATGGAGAGTGAGATGCCAAACCTATTCAGAAGCAAAAAGCTACTAGTCCAGCTCATCTAATTGAGACTAAGCTTCACTGATAATTTTGAAATTTATTGTATATTATCTTCTTTTTATCCTATTTTGTTTTTGGTTGCTTGAGGACAAGCAACAATTTAAGTTTGGTGTTGTGATGAGCGGATATTTTATACCCTTTTTGGCATTGTTTTTATATAGCTTTTAGTATGTTTTAGTTACTTTTTAGTATATTTTTATTAGTTTTTATGCAAAAATCACATTTCTGAACTTTACTATGAGTTTGTGGGTTTTTCTGTAATTTCAGGTATTTTCTGGCTGAAATTGAGGAACCTGAGCAAAAAATCTGATCCAGAGGCTGAGAAAGGACTGCAGATGCTGTTGGATTCTGACCTCCCTACACTCAAATACGTTTTTTTGGAGCTACAGAAGTCTAATTAGCGTGTTCTCAATTGGCTGGAAAGCTAACATCTTGGGATTTCCAGCAATGTATAATAGTCTATACTTTGCCCGAGATTTGATGGCCCAAACTGGCGTTAAACGCCAGCTAAAGACCTTTTTCTGGCGTAAAACGCCGGAACTGGCACCAAAACTGGAGTTGAACGCCCAAACTGGCACCCAAGCTGGCGTTTAACTCCAAAAATGGCCTATGCACATGAAAGCTTCAAAGCTCAGCCCAAACACTCACCAAGTGGGTCCCGGAAGTGGATTTTTGTACTATCTGCACTTAGTTACTCATTTTCTGTAAACCTAAGTTACTAGTTTAGTATAAAAACTACTTTTAGAGATTTATTTTGAGATTATGACATTTTACATCTCATATTGTATCTTCTACGGCATGAGTCTCTAAACTCCATAGGTGGGGGTGAGGAGCTCTGCTGTGTCTCAATGGATTAATGCAATTACTATTGTTTTCTATTCGATCACGCTTGATTCTGTTCTAAGATACTCACTTGTACTTCAACATAAAGAATATGACGATCCGTGACACTCATCATCATTCTTAAATTTATGAACGCATGCTTGACAACCACTCTCGCTCTATCTGAGCTCAACGTAGTCATTGGGCGACAGCTTGAGTGCGTATCTCTTGGGTTTCTAGTCCACGAGTTTGACTTGCATCTCCTGACAACAGAGCATTCAAACCGATGAGATCAGAACCTTCGTGGTGAAGGCTAGAACAAACGAGCTTCAAACTCACAAATGTTGGGCGCAGTGACAGTGTGCAAAAGGACAGAGAGGTCTTATTCTGACATGAGTGAGAACCGACAGATGATTAGCCGTGCGGTAGCTGTGCCTGGTATTTTTCATCCGAGACGAGAGATCCAACAGATGATTAGCCATATAGAAGCCGTGCCTGGACCATTTTCACTAAGAGGAAGGATGGTAGCCATTGACAACGGTGATCCACCAACATACAGCCGGCCATAGAAGAAGCCATGCGTGTTTGGAGAAGAAGACAGTAGGAAAGCAGAGATTCAGACGACAGAGCATCTCCAGAACCTCAACCTGTTCCTCATTACTGAATCACAAGTATTATTCATTTCATGTTATTTACTTATCATAAACAAAATCATTCATATCATTTGAATCTCCTGACTAAGATTTACAGGATAACCATAGCTTACTTCAAGCCGGCAATCTCTGTGCGATCGACCCTTACTCACGTAAGGTATTACTTGGACGACCCAGTGCACTTGCTGGTTAGTTGTACCGGAGTTGTGAAAAGTGTGATCACAATTCCGTGCACCAACGCTCTAATAAGTTAATTAACCATTTTTATGTCTTACTTTATTCCAAGATTACTATTATATTCCTAAGTATTTTAAGTAATATTTTTTAGTCTTATTTAGTGTCAAAATTATTCAGTTGACTTTAGAAATTCTCATTTACCAATTTATCCCTAACACTTTTAACTAATATCAATTTTACCCTTAATGACACAAAAGACTATTTTACCCCTAATTTCTTGTGCCTATCTTAGTAGTTGTTATATTTTCACTTTTGACCCTAAACTTTACTAAAGTTTTTATTTAGGCCTAAAACTTTATCTTAACTACAATTTGAGCCCGACTCTTTTATATAATTACAATTTTATCCTTAAGACTACTGAAATTACAAGTTTAAGTCTAATTTATTTTAATTATATTTTTAGCCCTTTGTTTTTTTTTAATGACCGAATTATCCTTTGTGTTGCATCATACTAATTCCATAGAAGTAAAACCTGATTTCTAGCCTCTTTTTTACGTTCTTATTCAATACTTTTTACACTATTTAATGGCTCAATTTTCAGGGGCATTTTTCCATGTTGTTCTTTATATTTTAGTGATTTTTAAGGCTCGAAACTTAAATCTCAAGTGCGCAAATTTTTTACCCATAAATACAAGAAACATAGGCATCAAAAATTCATATTTCATATTTCATATTTCATATATATATATATATATATATATATATATATATATATATAGAGTTTAATATCCATATAGATATAGAATAGAATAAAACTGAAATTATTGATCATTACATAGAATTCAATTAAGATATTGTATGAAAGTCTCATTTCCTCTTTTTTTTTTCAGACTGGAAGGATTTTGAACTAGATAAGTTCAAATAAAATAAGGATTTTGGAAGTTGTATTTGATTTTTTTTATTTTTCCTAATTTTAATTATTATTATATATATTATCTATTTAATATATTTATTTCATTTAATTTTTTTAAATATATTCATAATTTAATATATAAAATATTATATATATTCATAAAAAGCAATATTTTCTATTTTAATAATTCTAATATTATATTTTATTAATATATTATTTATTAATATATTAGAATATATATATTTTATATGTACAAAAATATACAATAAAGATTTTGACAAAATATATATATATATATATATATATATATATATATATATATATATATATATATCAAGCCAAAAAATAGTTGTGCATCATACATTTTCCAGAATAATTTTTTATGCACAAAAACCATCATAAAATTGCTCATGAATATAAAATCAAGCATGAAGATAATCTAACTAATTCTAACCATCACCTCTTGCTCAAATTAGTTCTTAAATACTTTAAACATTAAGATTTACCTAAACAAAAGCAAGCAGATAATTAATGAAAATTAAGTCTTCTTGGCCGAATCATGATGTTGGAAAAGTGAGAAATTTCGCCTATTTTGAGTTTAAATTTTGAGTACTTTTTGGTGTACACCCTTAATGCCTTCAAGAGTAATTTTTTAGACATGAAAGAGAAAAACATAATCCATTAGTTTCAGGTTCAAAACAAAAAAAAAGGGTAAAAAATGATGGTTATCTTTGCTGGAATTTGTATGGTGAAACAAGAAAAACAAGGAAGAATAAGAATTTTGGCTTGGAATGCTTGACTTATTGAAGAACTAGCCAAGAGCAATAGATGAACACTCTGAATATATGCTGGAAAAATGATGAACTTAATTGAATATATACTCTTTCTCTCTCTAAAACTCGGCTCTTTCTCTCTGAATTTTCACTAACTTTGTCAAATTTTGACTTAATGTGTTTGCTTAAATAAAGGCTAGAGTAAAACATGAAATTATGGTAGTGAAAGGGTGATGAAATTTCGTGGTCCAGGGCTGAAGAGTAAGGGAAGAAGGGGAATGAAAACAAAGAAGATTGGTTAACGCTTGTGAATCGAGTTTATCAGCAGTTAATCGCAGTTAGTTACTCGGGGTTAAAAACTCTACGGAGAGGCTTAAAGTGTAAAAGTTTGGTTTTTTGAAAATTAAATAATAAGTTATTTATGATTTATTTTATTTACTCAAGATTATATTTTCAGAGATTTTGATATTATTTGGGCAATTTTCGTATTCAAAATTTAAAGTTTTATTGAGATAAAAATAATGAGAATTTTAGATATCATCATTTGAATATTTAGATTTTTAACTCTATTTTATGAAATGAAGAAAAATCTATTTGATTACCTCTCATTTTAAATTAGATTGTTTATTTGAAAATAATTTATAAGTTGATGAATAAATAATATTTTTATAGATAGTTATTGTTGGAATTGCTTTTCAATTATTACATTACCCCTATTTTTATTAAAAATACCTACACTAGCCCTCGCCCCCTTTTTCCCAAAACAAAACCCTAATTGTACCATCTCCTAACCTTAATTTCATTACACACCCACATCCTTCCTTTCCTCTTTATCAGCTGCCGAAACCCCCTCCCCTCACAACACGCTCATGCACAAACACATACACCCCCATGAACGAAGAGAGGAGAGAGCTCGGGGAGGAAGATGAGAAGAGAGGAGGGAGCTGTCCCACGTCGCCAGCACACCATGTCGTCGTCATACTGCCACTACAGAGTCGCCGTCGTCATCGCTTAGCTGAGAAGGAGATGGGATAAGAGACAAGACTTCACGGAGGAGTGAGAATGAGCTAGAGAGAGAGAGAGAGAGAGAGGCATTGATGCATCAAGTTGACTCCACAATATTCACACAGATAGACTGGCAAGTCCACCGAGTCGTCCAAGTAATACCTCAGGTGAGTGACAGTCGATCCCACGGAGATTGTTGGTTTGAACAAGCAATGGTTACCTTGTAAATCTTACTCAGGCGATTAGAAAAGATGATAGTTATTGTGAAAAACGCATAAAACAGATAAATAAATAAAAGGTTACTAGATAGATGTGAAATCAATGATGATAAAACGGTTGAGGCTTTAGAGATGCTTCTTCCTTCTGGATCAAATTTTCTCACCATCTACTCCAACTTCTGATGATTCATTCCATGGCAGGCTGTAAATGATTAACGTTGGGTCAGCGGTCATCCAATCTGAACAGGGTTGAAGCTCCAGCAGTCCATTCCCTTGGTGATCCTACTCAAAGCGCCACAGACAAGGTCAGATCTTCCGAATCAGAGAATGTTGCGTCCTGGTTCTAACCTATACTACAAAGGCCTTAATTGCCCCGTACCTCGGCTGCACTAATGTCTCCAAGTACCCAACGAGGTCGTGAATTAGCCGTCTAAGAGATGTATAATCAAGCTTGTGGTTCAGTACTATCCCATCAAGGACTAGCACGAACCCATGTGAAATAGGGATGACGGTCAAGTTACACTCCCAATTCATTAAGATGAAGAACGAAGATACATCTTAGAATGGAATCAAGCATAGATTGAAATAGAATAGTGATATTATTAATCCATAAGAATCAGCAGAGCTCCTAACCTTAACCTAGGAGGTTAGTGACTCATAGTTTACAGAAAAGTAATGTTCGAAAATAAAGTGGGGGAAAAAGATCCTAAACAAGGGTGATCTCCTCCTATATATACTAATTTGATAACTAAGGATTACAGAAAAAAAAGATAAACTAGTCTTGTAGTGCGAAAATTCACATTTTGGGCCCACTTCGTGAGTGTTTGGGCTAAGCCTGAGTAAAGCCAGGAGTTGGTACTCTCTCTCGGGTGTTGGACGCCAGCTTTGGACTCCTGAATGGGAGTTGGACGCCAGCTGCTCCCTTTTGGGCGTTGGACGCCAGGAATGGGGTTGGTGGCTGGCGTTGAAAGCCAGTTTTGGGACTTCATTTCCAAAACATAGTATAGACTATTATATATTTCTGAAAAGCCCTAGATGTTAGCTTTCCATAGCCGTTAAGAGCACGCTATTTAGACTTCTTTAGCTCTAGAAATTCTCTTTTAAGTGCATGGAGGTCAGAATCTGATAGCATCTACAGTCCTTTCTATGTCTCTGAATCAGACTTTTCCAAAACTCCTCAATTTCAGCCAAAAAATACCTGAACTCATCATAAAATACAAACTCAAAGTAGAATCCAAAAATATGAATTTTGCACTAAAACCTATGAAAATATAATAAAACTTAAACAAAACATAACAAAAATAATATGAAAATGATGCCAAAAAGTGTATAAAATATCCGCTCATCAGAACATCAAAATTAATTTTTTTCTTGTCCCGAAGCAACCAAAAAAAAAATAGGATTAAAAAGAAGAGAAGGATAAATATCAGAGTTTTCAATGAAGCTCAGTTACAATTAGGTGAGTGGGACTAGTAGCTGTTCACTTCTTAATAGTTTTGGCATCTCACTTTCCCTTGAAGCTCAGAATAATTGGCATCTTTAGAAACTTAGAATCCAAATAATACTATTGATCTCCTAGTTCGGTTCTCTTTTATTCTTGAACACATCTTTTTTTGAGTCTTGGCTGTGACCCTAAGCGCTTTTTTTTCAGTATTACCACTGGATACATAAACGTCACAGACACTTAACTGGGTGAACCCTTTAGGTTTGTGATTCAGCTTTGCTAGAATCCCCAGCCAGTGGTGTCCATAGTTCTTAAGCACAATCTTTGCTTTGGATCACGACTTTAACTGCTCAATCTCAAGCTTTTCACTTGACACTTTCACACGACAAGCATAGAGTTAGGGAAGCAGCTCATTTGAACTGTTTAGGCTAAGCTTTTGTTTTTTTAGGCCCTCCTAACCATTGATGCTCAAAGCCTTGGATCCTTGCTCTTGCCTTTTGGTTTAAGGAGCTGTTGGCTTCTTGCTCTTGCCTTTTGGTTTAAAGAGCTATTGTTTTTTTTCTTTTTCTGCTTGCTTCTCTTTTTTTTTTGTATGTACATATATTTTTTCTTTTATTGCTTTTTGCTGATTTTTCTTCCTTCAAGAATAATTTTTTTTGAATTTTTCAGATTACACAATAATACTTCTCCTTTTTTATCATTCTTTCAAGAGCCAACATACTTAATTCCAACATTAAACATGCACTATTCATTCATGCATTCAGAAAGTAAAAGCAATGCCACCACATCAACATAATTGAACTATTCTTGTTATATAACTCAAAATTTAAGTATCTTTACTGCTTCAAAAAAAAATCAAAATTTGATTCAAGTTCAATGAGATGATAAGAGGAACATTTTATACCTTATTGGAAAAAGGAAAATAGAAACTTAAATCCTAATAATGCTCATGCAATTCTTAAATTAAAAGATATAAACTTAAATAAAGACTTAAATGCTACTAGTGATCATGTAAATCTAACATAAGAAACATCAATTAGAATAGGCACAAAAATAGGGGGGTGGAACTCAACCACCTTAGTCATGGTTGGCATTAGGCTCCTCAGGGGACAATTTTTCTGACGCTTCAGCTCTTCTAGATCATGCCCCTGCTTCTCTTGTTCCTTGACCAGTTTGCAAAGCATGCTAGTTTGGTCTTTTTGCTCCTTTCTTTATTAAGCCAGGGTGGTTTACAATTGTGCAACAGATACTTCCAGCTGGGTCTAATATTCAATTGGAGGGATCTCTGGTGCTTAAAGAGGCTCAGGTGTCTTCCTTTTGGGATGATCATCTGGTAGTCTGGCGCTTTCCATCACTTATTTGGTGATTGGGCCTTCTGCTGGGATCCATGAGTCTCTGTTAATCAAGACTCCAGCCTCTTTGCACAAGCGAAATATAAGGTTTGGATAGGCCAACTTGGCTTGAGTTGACATCCTATTTGCAATTTTGTACAACTCAAAGGGGATTAATTGGAGGACTTCTACCTTATTCTCCATCATAATGCAGTGAATCATTACCACTCTTCTAATTGTGACTTCAGAACGGTTGCTAGTAGGGAGTATGGAACGCCCAATGAAATCCAACCAACTCCTAGCAACTGGTTTGAGATCCAATTTTCTCAGTTGGTTTGGTTTACCTTTTGTGTTATTGATCCACTAAGTTTCAGGTAGACATATGTCTTCTAGAATCTGATCTAGCTTGGGATCAGCTACTACCCTCCTATTAAAGGATTCTGGATCATCCCTTTGTGGAGGTAATTTAAAGATCTCTCTCACCTTGTCAAGATGAAAATAGAGAGTCATTCCTCGGACCATGGTGGAAAAAGTATGGAACCCTTGTCCATCTTTCTTTTGCTTATCCGTCATCCACAGATTTGCATAGAATTCGTGAACCATTGTTATTCCAACATTGGTCATAGGGCTTTCCAGCCTCTCTTTTGAATCTGCTCTTGGATCTCTGGATACTCATCTTCTTTTAATTCGAATCTGGCCTCCGGGATCACTATCTTCTTGCACATTATTTTGTAATAATGTTCTTCATGCTGCTTGGTATAGAATCTGAAAGGTTTGAAAATAGCTATTGGGTTGTCTTCTTTCTTGCTTTTTGAAGTGGGTTTTCCACTTTTTAGATCCATGGAGTTCGAATGGAGTGAGAAAGCAAGGCTCTTTCCACACCAAACTTAAAAGGTTTGCTCGTCCCTAAGCAAAAAAAAGAAAAGAGAGAAGACGAAGAAGAGGAGAGGGATTCGAATGGGATATGGATGAGGGAGTGTGTCGGGCAAATGATATATATAGGGGGACTTTTCGAAATTAATTAGATAAAAGATAAAGAAGATATGATTCACACTTTGGTAAAAGATAGAAAAAGATAACTTTTAAAATTGTTGGAGTATTAAGGATATGAAAAAGATAAAGAAACGATAAGATATAAGTTAAAGATATGGAAAATATTTGAAAGTTTATTGAAGGATTTGAAAAAGAATTGCAAAAGATGTGAAAAGATTTTAAATTTGAAAAAGATTTGAAAAATAATTGATAAAGATTTGAAAAGATTTTAAATTTGAAAGGAATTTGAAATTAAAAGATGATGGTTGAAAGAATTTTGTTTAAAAGATGTGGTTAAAAAGATAAGATTTGAAAAAGATATGTTTTGAAGAAGTCAAAAATCTCTCCAACCTTTGTTGGGCGTTGAACGCCCAGAATGCCCCTATTCTAGCGTTCAATGCCAGCTATATGCTCCTCCTGGGCGTTGAACTCCTAGACAGTGCCTCCTGGCTGGCGTTCAACGCCGACTTGCTACTCCTTTCAGGGCGTTGAACGCCCAACTAGTGCTTCCTGGCTGGCATTCAATGCCAGCTTTTTCTTCCCCCTTTAGGGCGTTGAAAGCCCAGCCAGCGCTCCCTGGATGGCATTCAACACCAGACTTGTTGCTCCTTGGGGGCATTGAACGCCCAACCAGTGTCCCTAAGTTGGCGTTCAACGTCAGTCTTGCTGCTTCTTGAGGGAATTCAACGCCCATCCTTCCCTCATGTTTGGCGTTCAACGCCAGCAAGGGACTTTCCCCAGGGTGCTCTGATTTTCACTCTGACTGTCTCTATTTCTATTTTAACTACTGCATATGATCACAAACCTAAAGAAACAATTATGAAAATTAAATTGATAAAATTGAAATAGACTTAATGATAAACAGAAATAATTTTAATTATAGTTGGATTGCCTCCCAACAAGCGCTTATTTACTGTCGTTTAGCTGGTCTTTACTGTGCTTATGTCAGCAATAGGGTGATTTCTCTTGTTCAACTTCACCACCCAAATAATGTTTCACTCTCTGGCCATTAACAATAAATCTTTTACCAAAGTAATTACTCTGGAGTTCTATATGACCATAGAGTGATACATTAGTGATAAGGAAAGGTCCTATCCAACATAACTTAAGCTTTCCTGGGAAGAGCTTTAGTCTAGAATTGAAGAGTAGAACTTTCTGTCCATGTTCAAAGACTCTGGAAGATATCTTTCTGTCATGCCACTTCTTGGCTCTTTCTTTATAAATTTTTGCATTTTCAAATACAGCTAGTCGGAATTCATCCAACTCATTTAGTTGGAGCAATCTTTTCTCTCCTATTGCTTTTGCATCAAGGTTTAGGAGTTTGATTGCCCAGTAAGCCTTTTGTTCCAGCTCCACTGGCAGGTGGCACGCCTTCCCATACACCAATTGATATGGTGACGTTCCTATAGGGGTCTTGAAAGCTGTTCTGTATGCCTAGAGAGCATCATCAAGCTTTCTTTCCCAATCCTTTCTAGAGGCATTCACTTTCCTTTTCAGGATTCTCTTTAGTTCTCTATTTGAGACCTCAGCTTGCCCATTTCTCTGTGGATGATATGGGGTAGCCACTTTATGGCAAACTCCATATTGGTTCAGAAACGAGTCAAGCTGTTTGTTGCATAAATGAGTTCCTCCATCACTGATCAGTGTCCAAGGGACACGAAACCTACTGAAGATGTTCTTCTGGAGGAACTTCATCACTACTCTAGTGTCATTTGTGGGTGATGCAACTGCCTCAACCTATTTAGACACATAATCCACTCCACGAGGATATAGGTGTTGAGTATGAAAGTGGGAAAGGACCCATGAAGTCTATACCCCATACATCAAACAGATCAACCTCTAGAATTCCTTGCTGAGGTATGTCATGACCATGAGGGAGATTGCTAGCCCTTTGGCAACTATCACTGTGGCGGACAAACTCTCGGAAATCCTTAAAGAGTGTGCGCTAGTAGAAACCACTTTGGAGAACCTTTGTGGCTGTTCGATCACCTCCAAAGTGTCTTCCATAATCGGAGCCATGGATAGGCATGGCAAAAATCCCCGGCAGGGCAGGTACCGCGGGAATTTACCCGTCGGGGAGCAGGTATGGGGATAATTTCTACCCGCGGGGACGGGGCCCCGTATAATAAACGGGGCGGGGTGGGGGCGGGGATAGAGGTCCTCGCCCCGTGAGGACCCGTTAAATCCCCGTTTGTGTGAAAAGACAAAAATGCCCTGATATATATATATATATATATATATATATATAAAATATGTGAACATAACCTAACATCCCAACCCTAGCCATCACATTCCCCTGCTTCAGAGAGACAGAGAGCGAGAACTGAACTGAGACTCTCCACTCCTCCTCAAAACCTCAGCCCCTCCTGACTTCTTCCCGTTGACCACCGACCGCCGACCGTCACCCGCTGCCTTCCACCCCCTGGTCCCTCAGCGCCACCTCCCACCCCAGACTCCTTGAGTGGCTTGGTCGCTCACTGAAGGTGTCAAGGCAGTCGAGCTCATCATCGCGGGCTGCGGCAACGTCGTCTTCTTCTTCTAGTCGCAGCAGACTCGGCAACGTCATCGTCTTCTCCTGGTCGCGGCAGACTTGTCGCGGGTCGTCATCTTCTCCTCTTCGCATCGTCGGTCTTCGCGGATCTTCCTTCTCCTTTTCTCCGTCAGGTTCAGGTAAGTCAACCCTGGTCTTCGCTGGTCTTCTATCCCCTTTTCTGAATTTAGATTTTTGAATTAGGGTAAGGAATTTCTGTGTTCTGAATTAATGAGATTCTAATTAATCTGAATTTCTGTGTTTTTGAATTTCTGGATTTCTGAGTTTTGAATTTCTGATTAGGGTAATGAATTTTCGACTATGAATTTCCAGTTGTGTAATTTATATTTCTGAGTTAGGTTGATATGAATTTGATTTCTAATTCTGATTAATATTTCTGAGTTAATATTCAAGATCTGAGCAAATTAAACCCTGGAGGTGAAAGAAGCATAATAGTGTGTATAAATTTGATTATTTTGACATTGGAATTGTATGTTTATTATGTCTGTGAAGTTATTGCAAAATTGCTAGGTGTAGTTTGCAAACTTATCCCTCTATGTTTTTTCATTGTTTCCTAGTTTGATTAATTTATCTGATCTCATGCATAACACTATGATCATCACACTAATATTGTAATCAAATCTCATTTTCCTGTGTGTTCTATTTACCTCTGTTCATAATCACCCCCTAAACCACATCAATTCATATGTCAATGTTGTACTAACTAGGTTCCTTGCCAATGTGTGGTTGCTAAAATATGTTTATCATGACAGTTTAATTGTTATGTACTGATAATGTATTGGTATTTAATTGTGTATATAAAACTCTTAAGTTAGTGAGTAATTGAGTCAAACAATTCTGCTGATATAAAAATATCTAAGTTTTTTTTATATCCTAATATTGTATTCAAAAGAAATCCTTATCATAAACTTTAGCTGCAAATACATGGTAATATGATATGCTACAAGTTTCATTTCAAGTAGAGGAATTTTTTCTTCAGTTGGCCCATACTATAGTGGAAGTAGGATTTACCTCAAACTTTTGATGATGAAAATGGCATGACTCCATGATTGTGATTTATGAGGTGATTTATATTTCTGAGTTGGATTAACGTGATTTTGATTCATGATTTATATTTCATGATTTATAGAATGTCTTCTTCGGATACATTGAGTAATACTCTTGAGAAGAGTACTCCATCGGAAGAACCTATAGTCACTAATATTCAAATTACACAAGAGGCTCCTCAATCTCAACCTCAAGAACCCCCAACGGATACCGCAACTACTAATGAAGGAACGACAAACTCTACAAGTGGTGTTCGAAAGAGAAAGTTAACCTCCGAAGTGTGGAATCACTTCAAGATTATGGAAATCAAGGGAAAATTAAAGGCTGAATGCAATTATGGCAAATCGAAGCTACTTGGTGACCCAAAACAAGGCACTTCGCACTTACATGATCGTTTCAAAAGCTGCAAGCTCCGCACCACTAGAGATATAAGACAATGTATGATGAAGACAACTCCAACAACTAGTGGGGAAACAGTTGTGGTTGGTGCATATACCTTCGACCAAGAAAATGCAAGGAAAGAGTTATCAGTTATGGTTTGTCTTCATGAGTATCCACTATCTATTGTGGACCACATTAGGTTTCGATGATTTTGCAATGCTTTGCAACCTCTCTTCAAGATGATTACTCGCAACACTTTAAAGAGTGACATCTTAAAGCTCTACAATGATGAGAGATCGAAGATAATGAATGTCCTTGAGCGTAATAAAAGTCGAGTTGTAATGACAACTGATATGTGGACAGCAAGCAACCAAAACAAAGGTTATATGGCTATCGCGGCTCATTACATTGATGATTCTTGGAAATTGCAAAGCCATCTTGTGAGGTAATAATATTATCATTATAGGTTCTTCCGAATGTTTATATAATTACAAAGCTGTCTTGTTTATATAATTGCGATATGTTCTTGTGTACAATTGTAAACCTTTCTTGTTTATAATTGTACTAAATTATCATTACAGGTTTATATATGTGTCGACTCCCCACACGGCTGAGGTACTTTCAGAGGTTCTTGTGGATTGTTTGATGGATTGGAATCTTGATAGAAAGGTATCCACTTTGACTGTTGATAATTGCAGTACTAATGACGTTATGATTGAGAATATTTTGACTAAAATGTCACATAGAAACTTTATCTTGGGTAGTAAATTATTTCACATGCGATGGTGTGCCCATATATTAGATTTGATTATCAAGGATGGGTTACAACTTATTTCACATGCTATTGAAAGGGTGAGGGATAATGTTCATTATTGGACTGCAACACCTAAAAGAGAAGAAAAATTTAAGGAAACATGTTCGCAACTTAAAATACCCTACACAAAAAATCTTTGTCTTGATTGTAAAACTAGGTGGAATTCAACATTTTTGATGCTTGAAGTTGCAATTATGTATAGAGATGTATTTAAAAGATTGTCATTGCGTGAGAGTCAATATAAATCTTTGCCTAGTGAGAAGGATTGGGATATGGCGGATGAGATTTTTCAAAGATTAAGGGTATTTTTTTATGTGACTGAATTGTTTTATGGAACAACTTATCCTACATAAAATCTTTATTTTTCTAAGGTTTGTGTGATTAAGTTGGCTTTGATGGAGTGGAAAAATTGTGGAAATGAGATAATTGAAATGATAGCTACTAGTATGATAACTAAGTTTGAAAAGTATTGGGGTGTGACTAATACAGTTATGGCTATTGAGATTCTTTTGGATCCTAGGTACAAGATGCATTTATTGAATTTCTTTTTTCGTAAAATATATGGTGAGACGGAGGCATGTGTTGTAATTGGTCAAGTGAAAAGGGTAGTGCAAGATTTAGTTTTAGAATATGAAACAAAGGGAAGAGAGAGAGACCAAGCTGCTCAATTAGATATGCTGCCACCACCATCAATTTCTTCAAGTTCAAAGGGGAGGAAGTTCAGTCATGAAGATTGGCAAGCTGATTTTGCTGCACATGTAAGTGAGGAATCCGCATTTAATGATACAAAGAGTGAATTGGATTATTATCTTGAAGAGAGACCGGTACCACAAACTGAACATGATTTTGATATCTTAAATTGGTGGAAGTCAAATGGAGCGAAGTTTTCTACTTTGCAAGCTATTGCTAGGGATTTTTTGGCGATTCCTATCTCTACTGTTGACTCTGAATCTTTATTTAGTACAGGTGGTCGATTTGTTATGCCACATCGTAGTAGGTTGCGTCCGGACACATTAGAGGCTCTAATGTGTAATCAAGATTGGCTTTGGAATGAACTTGGCACCACAACTAACATAGGATTTGAGTGCTGCACAATTCATAACATTGAAGGAGATGTTGACGTAAGTAAACAATTAAATTACATATAACACACTATGTTTTTATATTATTGACTTATTAAGTTATTATATGATTTTAACTTTAAATTGTTTTCTTGTTGCTGTAGGATTCAAGTAAGTCGGAATCTACCATCACTACCATTACAGGATGAAAGGAAGATTGAGATGGTGAAATTATGTTTTTATGATGTCATGAATTTTATTTGGTTGTTTATGAATATGGTTCGTTGTTTATGTAATATTTGGTTGTTTATGGATATGGTTGGTTGTTATTGCTATTTAAGTCTTTAAAGACTATGGATATTATGTTTGTAATGAAAATTTAGGATTATCTTTGATTTTTTCTAATTTTTTTCATTTTTTTCAATTTTTATTCATTTTTACAAAAATCCGCATATATCCGCAGAGACCCAGGTCCCCGGCGGATACGGGATCCCCGTTACCCGTCATGGGGACAGGGCGAGGATGAGGACAGATATTGGGGGCGGGGGGTGGGGGGCATGTCCCCACCCCATGGAGACCCGTTGCCATCCCTAGCCATGGCAGTGCCATAGGATTTTCTGTGTCTCTTCCTCTGACACACAGCGGCAAATGATACCATCCGAGCATTTCTTAAAGAGATATGGTTCATCCCACAAGTAGTATCTTGCATCATGAATAAGTTTTCGAGCTTTCTACCTACTGTATTCCTTGGGGATTAACCTTATAGCCTTGTAATTCGCAATATTTGCAAACCAAGGTGTTGTCCGAATGGCAAAGAGTTGCTCATCCAGGAAGGTTTCAGACACCTCAGTAGAGGGAGGAGATGTCCCTTCTACTGGTTCAATCCGAGACAAGTGGTTAGCCACTTGATTTTCTAACCTTTTTCTATCTCTGGTTTCTATATCAAACTCTTGTCGGAGTAGTACCCATCTTATTAGCCTGGGTTTAGAATCCTGCTTGGTGAGTAGATATTTGAGAGCAGCATGGTCAGTGTACATAATGACCTTAGATCCTATTAAATAGGATCTGAACTTGTCAATGGCATAAACCACTGCAAGTAATTCCTTTTCTGTGGTAGTGTAGTTCTTCTGTACGTCATTTAGAACACGATTGGCTTAATAAATGACATGAAGAAGCTTGTCCTGTTTCTGCCCCAGAACTGCGCCAATGGCATGGCCACTGGCATCACACATTAGTTCGAATGGTAAGTCCTAGTTGGGTGTAGAAATGACAGGCACAGTGATAAGCTTAGCTTTCAGAGTTTCAAAGGCTTGCAGACACTCTTGGTCAAAGACAAATGGAGTGTCAGTAGCTAGTAAGTTGCACAGGGGTTTTGCAATTTTAGAAAAATCTTTTTAAAACCTCCTGTAGAATCTTGCATAGCCCAGAAAATTTCTGATTGCCTTAACATTAGCTGGTGGTGGTAATCACTCAATTACCTCCACCTTAGCTTGATCCACTTCTATTCCCTTGTTTGAAATCCGATATCCAAGAACAATTCCTTCAGTCACCATGAAGTCACATTTTTCCCAGTTTAAAACTAGGTTTATCTCTTGGCATCGTTTGAGAACTAGGGCCAGATGGTCAAGGCAGGAGTCAAATGAGTCTCCAAAGACGGAGAAGTCATCCATGAACACTTCAAGAAATTTTTCCACCATATCAGAGAAAATGAAAAGCATACACCTCTGAAAGGCGGCAGGTGCATTGCACAGGCCGAATGGCATCCGCCTATAAGCAAACACGGGATATGGGCATGTAAATGCTGTCTTTTCTTGGTCCTGGGGATCTACTGCAATTTGATTATAGCCTAAATAGCCATCCAAAAAGCAGTAGAATGCATGACCTACTAGTCTCTCCAGCATTTGGTCTATAAATGGCAAAGGAAAATGATCCTTTCTAGTGGCGTTATTGAGCCTCCTATAGTCAATACATATACGCTACCCTGTAATTATTCTTGTGGGAATCAGTACGTTCTTTTCATTATGAACCACTGTCATGCCTCCCTTTTTGGGAACAACTTGGATAGGGCTCACCCAGGGGCTCTCAGAGATGGGATAAATGATCCCAACCTCTCATAATTTTGTGACTTCCTTCTGCACTACTTTCTTTATGGCTGGATTCAGTTGCCTTTGTGGTTGCACCACTGGTTTAGATTAGTGCTTTTTCTTCCTGTGGTTCTAAGGTAGAGGCTATAATCACAGGATAAGTATCCCTATCTCCAAGAAATGCATATTTCAAGGATGATGGTAATGGCTTGAGCTCGAGTTTAAGAGGATTATCCTCTTCCTTAGGAGTTTTCACAGGCTCCTTTATTTCCTCTGGCTCCTCTAATTCAGGCTGAGCATCATAAAGGATGTCGTTCAGCTCTTCTTCGAGTCTCTCAACCATGTTCACCTCTTCCAGCAGGGAATCAATGATATCAGTACTCATGCTGTTCTCTGGAGTGTCCTCATTGACTCTCAGGGTTACTTCCCCTTTTTGAATGTCAATGAGGGTCCGTCCTACAGTTAGAAAGGGCCTTCCTAGAATGAGGGATGCACTCATGTGCTCGTCCATTTCCAGCACCACAAAATTTGTGGAGAAAGCAAAATGTCCAACCCTAACAATCATGTCCTCAATCACGCCTAATGGAAGTTTAACAGAACCATCAGCAAGTTGAAGACATATGCGGGTTGGTTGTCTCTTATTAATGATGCAGGTATTAAGTTAATACTTGCTCCAAGATTACATAGGGATGTCTTTGTGCAGGCATCTCCTAAGGTGCAAAGTATCATAAAGCTCCCAGGGTCCTTAAGTTTCTCTGGTAAGCTTTTTTGGATTACTGCACTGCATTCTTCAGTGAGAAGGACTGTTTCTGCCTCTCTCCAATCCTTCTTATGACTTAAGATGTCTTTCATGAACTTGGCATAAGAAGGTATCTGCTCAAGAGCCTCTACAAAAGGTATCTTGATCTCAAGTGTCTTGAGATAGTCTGCAAAGCGGGCAAACTATTTATCTTTTTCTGCCTGGCGCAGCTTCTGAGGGTATGGCATCTTAGCCCTGTACTCATCAACTTTAGTTGATGTAGGTTGAACGCCTACAGAATTGGAAGGGGGTTTATTGGCCTACTTAGGAGGGGTCTTATCAGCGCTTGCATGTGTCTGACCATCCCTGTTTGGGCGTTCAACGCCCTTGTCACCCCTTTCCTAGCGTTCAACGCCAGGAATGCTGTCTTCTTTTGGGAGTTCAACGCCAAGGGCGATGCCCCCTTCCTGGCATTCAACGTCAAGAATATTGTCCCCTCTTGGGCATTCAACGCTAAGGGTGCTGCCCCTTTCTTGGCTTTGAACGCCAATGACATTCCTCTCTGGGCGTTCAACGCCCTCAGAGGTGTCTTGGATTGTAGTCTGGTCACCTTCTGTCAAATTTTCTTCCCCTGGTCCCCTATTGTTCTGAAGTTAGGTGTTTAACATTTTCCCACTTCTTAGTTAAATAGCCTGACACTCTTCTTTTATCTGCTTAGATAATTGCTGTCTAGTTTGACTCAGCTGTGCTTCTACATTCCTGTTGGAGCTTTGAGTTTCTCGTAATTCTAGCAACTGCTGTGTAAGGGAGTGTAGCTGCTGAGTCAATGGGCCATTTTGTTCTGGAGGGTCAGATTCAGTAGATATTGCCTTAACCTCTCCTTTTATGAAAGTCTCATCATCCGAGTACAGATGCTAGTTCGTGGCAACTGTCTCAATAAGTTCATGAGCCTCTTCAATTGTTTTCCTTATATGTATAGAACCACCAGCAGAGTGGTCTAGAGACATCCTAGCCATGTCTGTTAGGCCGTAATAGAAGATGTCTAATTGCACCCATTCTGAAAATATTTCAGTGGGGTATTTCCGTAGCATTCTTCTATACCTCCCCCAAGCATCATGAAGAGATTCATTATTCTCTTGCTTGAAGCCTTGAATGTCCAGCCTTAACCGGGTTAACTTCCTTGGGAGAAAGTATTGATTCAGAAACTTGTCTACTAGCTGCTTCCATGTTTTCAAGCTAGATTTGGGTTGGTTATCTAACCACCTCTTTGCTTGATCTCTTACAGCAAAAGGAAAGAGTAGCAGTCTATAGACATCCTAATCCACTCCCTCAATTGTATTGTGTCAGCAATTTGTAAAAAATTTTCCAGGAACTCAGTAGGTTCTTCCTATGGAAGTCCAGAGTACTGACAGTTTTGCTGCACCAGAGTAATGAGCTTAGGATTTAGCTCAAAATTACTTGCTCTAATAGGGGGTATACTGATACTTCTCCCATAGAAGTCAGGAGTGGAGGCCGTATAGGACCCCAAAGTTTTTTTTGAACTGTTCATTCCCATTTGGGTTCATGGTGAAGAAAGGTAGGAGAATTCGAATACTAAGAAGTAAAAAGGGAGACTAGACTTAAAATATTTTTTTGTTTTTATTTTTATTTATTAATTAAATTTGAAAAAAAAAGAAAATTAAAGACTAAGATAACAAATTAATTAAAAAGATTTGAAAATTAAATAGGTGGTTTTCGAAATAGAAGAGAGAGAAAGAGGTAAGAAGTTTTTGAAAATAGAAGTAAGAGAAATTAGTTAGGAAGTTTTGAAAAAGAGGAAAGAGAAAACAAGTAACTAATTAAGAAAAATTTGAAAAAGATTTAATTTTAAAATTTTGAATTGAAACAAGATAAGATAAAGATTTGAAAATAAGTTGGAAAGATAGAGTATGGTGAAGATTTGAAAAAAGATTTGAATTTGAAATTTAAAATTAAGATAAGATAATGCTTCGAAATTTAAAGAAAGATAAACCAAAGATAAGATAAAGATTTGAAAAGTTTTGAATTTTAAAATTTTAAAATAAAGATAAGATAGGAAAGAATCAAATTAAAAGAAAAGATTTGAAAAGATTTAAAAAGATAAGATTTGAAATTTAAAATTTGATATTTATTTACAAGAAAACACCAAACTTAAAATTTTAAATCAAGATAAGAAGAAAAGCAAGATTTTCGAAAATTTGAATAAAGATAAAAGAAATTTTTTGATTTTTTTCGAATTAATTAAGAAAGAGAAAAACAACTAAAAGATACCAAACTTAAAATTTTTAGATCAAAGACACTAGTTTTTCGAAAATTAAAAAGAAAAACACTAAAAGGCACCAAACTTAAAAATTTTTAAGATCAAAATAAGAAAAGAAACAAGAACAACTTGAATACTAAGAAGAACACCAAAGACAATTTCGAAAATTTAAAGGAAAATAAACAACACACAAGGGACACCAAACTTAAGAACTGACACTAGACTCAAAACAAAAGACAAAGAAAAAATGGATTTTCGAAAAAGTTTTTGAAAAAGAAAACAAAAGACACAATTAAAAGCAAAAAAGTACTTAATCTAAGCAACAAGATAATCCGATAGTTTGTCAAACTCAAACAATCCCCAGCAACGGCGCCAAAAACTTAGTGCACGAAATTGACTCTGCAATATTCGCACAGATAGACCGGCAAGTGCACCGGGTCGTCCAAGTAATACCTCAGGTGAGTGAGGATTGATCCCACGGAGATTATTGGTTTGAACAAGCAATGGTTACCTTGTAGATCTTAGTCAGACGATTAAAAAAGATGATAGTTGTTGTGAAAAACGTATAAAATAGATAAATAAATAAAACGTTACTAGATAGATGTGAAATCAATGATAATAGAACGGTTGAGACTTCGGAGATGCTTCTTCCTTCTGGATCAACTTTTCTCACCATTTACTCCAACTTCTGATGATTCATTCCATGGCATGCTGTAAATGATTAACGTCGGGTCAGCGGTCATTAATCTCCTCAGCTTCAGATCAAACGTCGGGTCAGCGGTCATCCAATCTGAATGGGGGTGAAGCTCCAGCAGTCCATTCCCTTGGTGATCCTACTCAAAGCGCCACAGACAAGGTCGGATCTTCCGGATCAGAGAATGCTACGTCTTGGTTCTAGCCTATACCACAAAGGCCCTAATCGCCTCGTACCTCGGCTGCACTGATGTCTCCAAGTACACAATGAGGTCGTGGATTAGCCGTCTAAGAGATGTATAATCAAGCTTGTGGTTCAGTACTATCCCGTCAAGGACTCGCACGAATACATATGAAATAGGGATGACGTTCAAGTTACACTCCCAATTCATTAGGATGAAGAACGAAGATGCATCTTAGAATGGAATCAAGCATATATTGAAATAGAATAGTGATATTATTAATCCATAAGAATTAGCAGAGCTCCTAACCTTAACCTAGGAGGTTAGTGACTCATAGCTTACAAAAAAGTAATGTTCGAAAATAAAGTGGGGGAAGAAGATCCTAAACAAGTGTGATCTCCTCCTATATATACTAATCTAATAAGTAAGGATTACAGAAAATAAGATAAACTAGTCTTGTAGTGCAAAAATCCTCTTTTCGGGCCCACTTGGCGAGTATTTGGGCTGAGCTTGAGTGAAGCCACGAGTTGGTACTCCCTCTGGAGCGTTAGACGCCAGCTTTGGACTCCTGAATGGGCGTTGGACGCTAGGAATAGGGTTGGTGGCTGGCGTTAAACGCCAGTTTTGGGCCTTCATTTCCAAAGCAAAGCATAAACTATTATATATTTCTGGAAAACCCTGGATGTTCTTTCTATAGTCGTTGAAAGCACGCCACTTGGACTTCTGTAGCTCCAGAAAAGCTCTTTCAAATGCATGGAGGTCAGAATCTGACAACATCTGCAGTCCTTTCTCTGTCTCTGAATCAGACTTTGCCAAAACTCTTCAATTTCAGCCAGAAAATACCTAAAATCATCATAAAACACACAAACTCAAAGTAGAATCCAAAAATATGAATTTTGCACTAAAACCTATGAAAATATAATAAAACTTAAACAAAACATAACAAAAACTATATGAAAATGATGCCAAAAAGTGTATAAAATATTTGCTCATCAGGCATCGCATTGCTTCCGTGAGCTCGCCATCAAAGGAGTTGCTGTCATTCCTGGAGCCAACTGGAGCCACCATAGTGGATGAAGAAATAGGACGCGAGTAGAGGAAGAGAGCACGCACTGTGGTGCTCCTTACTACCGCGCCTAGCCACCGAAGCTCCCGTCACCGTCGATTGGAGGCCGTTGGGAACAGTGCTGTGGTCACCGGAATCACCACAGAGTTACTGCTGCTCTGTTTCCACATTTTCCCTTCGTTATAGTAAGTATATTTTGTTCCGAAACCTTATGATCATTGTTCTGTTATAAAATACTGAGGATTTTGCGAAGTTAATGTTTTAGGGTTAAGCTATGGTACTTGCATGCCGTGTTTAATGGCTGTTGCCGTTGCGGGAAACAGTTGGAACTGACGCCACTGCTATGAAATAGGAATAAAAGGGGTTTGTTGCGTGTAATATTATGGCTTCCGACTATTCGTGGTAGGGACTTTTCTAAAAAAAATTTTATTTTCAAGAATTGTTACAAGTCGATATTGACATGAAAAATATATTTGGATGATTACGTGAGTCTTATGGATTGAACTGAAATATTTTGGATGAATGTAATTGTTTGTTTTATGGATTTATTGATCGCTTGAGAAAGCTGAATATTCTGGTTAGTTGATTGATATTATTGAATTGGTTTTCTTGATTTATTGATTCATATCATGGGGGTTCGACTATATTTTTATGTTGGTTGTCGAAGACCTAACACAATCCTCCTCCTTTATCCAGGCTTGGTACGGAGTGTTGGGCGGCTAAAGGGGAGCACGAACATAAGTTGAGTGTGGCAGAGATGAAGATGTTGAGATGAATGAGTGGTCATACGCGATTGGATAAAATAAGGAATGAAGATATAAGGGAGAGAGTTGGAGTAGCACCCATTGTGGAAAAGATGGTTGAATCGCGTCTCAGGTGGTTTGGACATGTGAGAAGAAGACCAATAGAACATCCAGTCAGAAGGGTGGATGAGATGGAAGATGGACAAAGGGCGAAAGGCAGAGGAAGACCTAAGAAGACCATCCATGAAGTGGTCAAATGAGATCTACATGTAAATGGTCTCTCTGTAGACCTTATACATGACAGAGCACAATGGCGTCGTTTGATTCATGTAGCCGATCCCACTTAGTGGGACAAGGCTTTGTTGTTGTTGTTGTTGTTGTTGTTGTTGTTGTTGGTTTTCTTGATTTATTGAAAGTGATTGGTTGTTGTAATTTTTGGGTTACATTGAATTCCTAGATTTGGGCGTTGATTGAAATGGTTTGATATCGAAAATAATTTGATATGTGGAAATAGTTTGATATCAAAAATAATTTATAATTTGGAAATCTGAATAGTATTTTATTGGGGAAACGATTTGGTTTTGAACCATCCTTTCTTACAAACATTTTGATTGTCACAAGTAACAAACCCAATAAAATTTATAAACCGAAGTATTCAAACCTCGGGTTGTCTTCTCAAGGAATTGCAGGGAGGTGTTCTTATTATTAGTTATGAAAAACAATATTTTTGGGTTTTGAAAGGTTTGAACAAGGAAAATGAATTGCAGGAATTAATAAATTAATATCTAATAAAAATCTCGGCAAGGTATGAAAATTCGGAAGTCCTATCCTAGATATCCTTATGAGAATT
Source organism: Arachis hypogaea (assembly GCF_003086295.3). NCBI lineage: Eukaryota > Viridiplantae > Streptophyta > Magnoliopsida > Fabales > Fabaceae > Arachis > Arachis hypogaea. Next base: position 38,517,987 of record NC_092052.1, on the reverse strand, counting down.
GAGTTTAATCCCACTTAGTTAACCTTTATGAAAGCAAGGGAAAGTCAAGTGGACTAATTAGTTAGATCTCCAAGTCCTAGCCAACTCCTAAGGAAAGACTAGAGTTAGTGGAATTCAATTCAATTAGCAAAAATAACAATTAACAATCACGATAAGCTTGATAACTCAAGAGCCTCCAGTTAATCAATTAAAGCCAAGAATATAAAAAGCTAAATAAGAATCATAAATCTGAAATACCTCAATTTATATCAAATAAAGAAAATCCTAACATGAATGGTTCATAAGTCAATTTGGCAACATAAGTAATTAAATAAAAGCATTAAAGTATCTGAAAGTAAAAGAGAAATATAAAGTAAAAGGAATATTGAACCTGAGACTGAAGATGAATTAAACTAACTAATAGAAATCCTAAAATCCTAAATCCTAAGAGAGAGGAGAGAACCTCTCTCTCTAAAACTACATCTAAATCATGAAAAGTGAATAATAGAAGACATGTTCATGAATGGATGTATTCTCCCACTTTATAGCCTTTAATATGTATTTTCTGGGCCAAAAACTGGGTCAAAAACAGCTCAGAAATCGCTTCCAGCATATTCTGGTATGTACAGGTCGCGGGAAAGTGACGCGGAAGCGTCGTCTACGCGTTTGCGTGGATTGCGTTTCTGCCAGGTCACGCGTCCGCGTGATCCACGCGTTCTCGTCGCATGGCTTTGTGGCAGCTATGGAAAATTATATATCGTTGCGAAGCCCTGGATGTTAGCTTTCCAACGCAACTGGAACCATCTCATTTGGACCTGTGTAGCTCAAGTTATGACTGTTTTAATGCGAAGAGGTCAGGCTGGACAGCTTAGCAATTTCTTCAACTTCTTGTATTCCTTCCACTTTTGCATGCTTCCTTTCTGCCCTCTAAGCTATTTTTGTCCTGTAATCTCTAAAAAGACTTAAAGACACATATCACGGCATCGAATGGTAATAAGAGAAGATTAAAATTAGCTAAATTAAGACCAAAGAAGCATATTTTCAGTCATAACACAAAATCAGGAATGAGAATGTAAACCCATGCATTTTGTATGAACAAGTGTATGAAAGATTGATAAAATCTACTCAATTAAGCACAAGATAAACCATAAAATAGTGGTTTATCAAACCCATTGAAAAGAGTTTGAGAAAATGTGGTTTTGATAGAACCCGTAAGGGTGGTAAAGTCCGAGTTTTAGGGGAGGTGCTACTTTCATAAAAGTTAGGGGCTTTGTTTTGAAACTTTATTTGGTTGATTTTGATTGAGGAATTATGCCTCTAGAACTTTTTAGTAAATTTAAAGTATTTATACTTGATTGGTTAAATGAAAAATGAAATTTTTTTATTAATTTAAAATAAAAAATATGTTTTTTTGAAGTGTTGGTGAAAACTTAATTAGTACTTTATTTGATTTTGATTTACTAAAGAAAAGAGTATGTTTTCGGCCATTTTAGTGAATTTAAAAGTAATTGAATTTAAGTGAAGGATTCCGTTTTGCGACGTTTTAGAAAAGTTAAAGTATTCGAATTTGATTTAGCAAAACATAACGATTTTCGAGTCTTTTGGGAATGTTTTAAATTTAAGAATGAAACGGAAATCTATTTTGGGAACTTGATTAATTAAAAAATTAGTTTATTTGAGTGATTTAAATTAAAGAGTTATGATTTTAGGATTTTAATGAATTTAAAGTAATGAGGTTGATTATTCAAGGTTAATAAAAAATGAGATAGGTTGTCACTCTCCTAAAGTCTTGAGACTTTGTCGTGGTGTTTAATTAATAAATCCTGATTTAAAGTAATTAAGAAATTGATTTCAGAATAAATAAATTTTGAGTCCTTCGAAAGGGAAGCTTGAAATATTTTGAAGTTAGTTTGGAGTACTTTGATTTTAAAGAAAAATTATTTGAGAAAAAGGTGTTAAATGAAGGTGATTCTTGGCGTAAATATATATTGCTATTAAAAGTAAACTGGCCAAGAATGATTTTGATTATGATTATGAATTGAGTTTAATTATGATTTGAGCCTGATTGATTGTGTCTATTGCTGAGATTTGTTCCGAACAAGGACGGTTGGTTAATCCGACTTGTTCGAGGTACCCGATTTTGCTTAATCCCGCTTATTGTGGACTAATGTGATCCAGACAAGGATGGTTGGTTAATCCCGCTTGTCCGAGGAACTCAGTAAAGACGGTTGGTTAATACTGCTTACTGTGGACTAGTGTGATTGGCAAGGACGGTGGTTAATCCCGCTTGCATGTTTCGGGCAAGGACGGTTGGTGAATCCCGCTTACTTGTGGAATCTACGGGTAACGACGGTTGGTGAATCCCGCTTACTCGTGTTGGGTTCTGGAAATAAAACCGACGTGTGAGCTCATGGACAATAGGACAAGCATGCATTATACTGCATTTGTTTGCTATTGTTTGGGTGTGCTTAAGTATTTTGGTTTGCCTATTGATGAATCCTGTCTAATTATTAATTGTGGTACTTGCTGTAACTGCTCTCTAATTGTGTTTGCCTTGCATTGTTTGTGTCTGTGATTGATTCTGTTTTGAGATCGAGTGTTGGATGGATATGTTGGGCGGAGGACGAGATTTGATTATATGTTGGGTCAAAGGCCGTGATTAGGTATGCTTGGGCCGGAGGCCGCAATTGGTAAGTTTGGATTGATTGATCCTGTGGTATGTATTGAAATGGTATGTGATTTATTGAGATTGGAACTTTTTATAAATAAAGATACGCTTTTGGATTTTTGAATTATTTATACATCGATGTTTGAATAGATTCATAAGACGAACGATAATCACTGTGGTTGAAATCCATACTCTTTATATACGTATCCTCTTATAACAATTTCAAACTTCTCTGGTGAGACTGTGTGGTTAGGTTCTCATCCCCCTACAGACTTCTCTTTTCAGGATGTGGACGAAGAAGCTTGTGAAGGGATTCTGGTGCTTTTGATTATGTGATATCGTTGTATTAGCTTAGTGATTATTTTCTCTCGCCATTATCATTATATTTTTATAAAGAGGGATAGAAGTCGTGATTGTAATGTTTATGAGTTAATGTATAAAGAACTCTGGTTATTATTTGTGTGTGTGTGTGGTGTGTGTGTATATATATGTATATGACCCCAAAGAATACCCTAAACCCAAGCTACAACCTATTTCTCCAAGTCAACCTCTAGGAGGGACAAAACATAATATATACAAGGTGGAGAATCTATATACATGTGTAAACATAAATAAAATACAACCCTGAGTCCCAAGAGTTCTTCGCTTTCACAGAGTCTCCAGAATGCTCAGTGCGGTGCCACCTTACATGCATCTGAAAAACAACATGTATGGATTGAGAACTGGAGGTCCTCAGCATGGTGAAATACCTGCATGGTTAATATAAAGGGTCCCGGAAAAGTCAGAGGCAATCCTAGAACTCCGATACTCAGATATAAAGCTTAGAGTTAAAGTTTAAAACCATAATACAAGGTGGACTATCTAGAGTTCTTAAGTCTAACTCAATTTTACTTATTTCCTTAGCTTCTCTCGTATTCCTCCAATCCTCCAAAACTCCGATGCACAGACAAGCAATACAGACATAGCAAATACAAGAAGGATACAGATACAACAAGTAGCAAATATAGCAGGTAAGCACAATAATCACATAGTCAAACCCAATTAATGCACAATCAAAGAAAACACACATATGTATATAATGTATGCCTATCCTATGGCTGATGAGTCTTATCTATCGGTTATAAAGCCAAACACGACATGTCTGGTACCTAATCCTGAACAGAACACCAAATACGGAGCAAGTGGGATAACGCTTTAACTTTTGCATCTTACCCGCGTACCTGGAGCAGGGGACAACTTCGCCCTTGCCTCTTATCCAGGTGGTGTTACAGTTCTCAATCCAAAGTAAGCGGCGACAGAACTCAACCCTTGCATCTTACCCAGAGTCTCGAACTCTTATCCAGAGCAAGTGGATAACACCACCGCATCTTATCCGACTTTTTCACTCTTACCCGAAACAAGTAGATAACACCACTACATCTTACCCGAAGTCAGGGACGGACATAAGGGAGGGGGGCGAGTGGAGGCCTCGGCCTCCCCTCCCCCAACTTTAAAAAAAAAAATTAATAGTAGTAAGTTATTAATATGATTTAATTTTTTAAAAATTTATTTAGTATTTAGTCTAGTATAAATAAAAGTCTATTTCAACCTAAATATTAATTATTTCTAATATCTTAAAAGTAAGTAACAATAATAAAAAAATCTAAAAAAAAATATTATTAATAATATTGTTTAATTAAATAAAATTGTTCAAATCGCATAAAATGAATTTTTCTTCTTGTGACCATTGTTCTTGATTCATTTGGTATTAATTCTCTCTGTTTCAATTGCTACAACTGAGGGATATTTTTCAGCTATAAATATTGTGAGGAATAACTCAGAAACAAAATGAAAGATGAATTTTTTGCTAATTGTCTTTTAATTATGTTGAAAAGAAAATTGCTGAAAATTTTGACTTAGATTCTATTATCGATGAATTTTATGATACGAAGAATCGACCACTTCGTTAGTAAAAAGTATACACGTATTTTTTGTACTTTAAAATATATTTTCTATCGGTATATTTTTGTAATGCATCTTACATTATATAATTTTTTGTATAATTTTTTAATATTATATATGTTATTGGCCCCCATGATAATATTTCTGGATCCATCCCTGCTCAGAGTCACATTCAGAAATTCATTCTCGTTATCATTACAATTCATTCATATTCATTCAACAATTAGACTTAAAAATCAATTCTCATCATCCTTCATTCCTTATTATCACACTTCCTATTTTGTTCATTAAAAATTCATTATTTTCTAAATAAAGCAAATTCAAAACGTAATCCTTTTCTTAATAACTCAAAATCAAATTATAAAATCCTTAAAAATCTAAATCTTTCTGAATAACCACTTCAAACGAAACCTCCTATTTTCATAAAAATTTCGGCAGCATCTCCTCTAAAACTTAGACTTTTGTCATCCTTCAAGGGTCCCAACCACCAAACCAAACACCTCTCGATCATTCAAATCATTTCCAGTATCAAATTATTTCAAAGTCAAACCAATTCCAATATTAAATCTTTTCCAAAAACCAACCAACTCCAATAGCAAACTGTTTACGAAATTGAATCACACGTCACATACCATATACACAATCCATCAATAATTCATTCAGTTCATTCCTATTTTAAGGCCTTTTAGCCTAAGTTTTCACGTGACATTAAACATTAACTACGAGAAACCAAAGCCATACCTTGACCAATTCCTCTCTAAGCCCGAAACACCTCAATTATCCACCGTTCCTCAAGCTCCAAAGCTCCAACCCCTCACCAATTAAATTTTCAACTCGCAGGATTCAATTCCAAGCTTCCTATATCCACCAATTTAACTTAAATTCAACAAGATACACGATCTAATTCATACAATATCACGATAATCAACATTGAGCTCACTAAATCACCAATTCTCAAGGGTTAGGGTTTAATTACTTTACCCATGAGTCAAATGGACAAAATCCAGTGATTATCCACTGCTAGAGTACTCCTAAACCATCAAAATCACAAAATCTCTCAATTACCAAAACCCAAATCACAAAATTAAAAAGGGATAACTGGGTGAGAAAAAGTTATTTTCTTACCAAATTGTTCAGTGGATTTTGTAGAGAATTCTGAGGCAAATGCGTGGTCGCTGACGGCTCATCAATCGGAGCTCCGGATTAAAAGTTATGGACGATTGAATTTCGAAGGTGAGGGTTACGGGTTTTAACGCAATTTTTTCTCTTCTTCAGCGTATTCTCCAAAAGTGAAGTGGGAGAAGGCTTTATTTAGTGTTTTATAGGGTGGGCTTGGGCCCAGTTTAGGCTTGGTCTAACCGGTTCGGCCCGTTGACCTATTTTTAGGCCAAAATTTTTAAAATTAGTGTCAAAATTCATATTTTAATTATTTCTACTTCTTTAAACTATAAAATTTAAGTTTATAATTTCTTTAAATAATAATTAATTTATTGGTTAATTGTTTACTAATTACCTGGAGTTAACAAGTAGCCGTAGATTTACTGTCAGATTTACCGGTGATAACAGCGTCGAATTTGTAAGGTTACGTAATTACTGGCAGATTTACGTTTTCGATGGTAAATTCACCAGTAATATTTGGAGGAAAACAAAAAATAATTTGGTACATCATTTAGGGTCGTATTTACCATCGAAAAAATCCGACAGTAAACTAACTTAGTGAAACGATGCGTTTAGGTGACTCGCAATAGTTTACCGTCGGATTTTTTCTAACGGTAACGGGGCTGTAAATTCCAAGCGCGAATCCCCTTCCCCCTCGTTCAAATTTCTCTCTCTCTCTCTCTCTCTCTCTCTCTCTCTCTCTCTCACTCATCTGTTTCTTCCACTTTCCCCATCACTAGCATCTTTCACTGCCAAAAACACCACCATCATAGCCCCCTCTCCGTCGCCGTCAACCTACCGCTAAGACCCCTTCTTCCCTTTGGTCTCACACATCGCCAACAGCCACCTATCATCACCACCAGCAACTCTGTTCCTTCTTCTCTATCATCGTCAGCAACCACAGAACCCCTGCGATGTTGCTCCCTTTCCTTCTTCTTCCCCTTTCTCTTATTTTTCTTCTAGCCAAACCACCCTCGTTGTCCTAAAGACCATCGTAGCTCCAGCTTTTGCCTCCCCTCGAGTTCACTGCCGCCACCTTCTACCAAGTGTTGCCGCAACTAGCTCCCTCTTTCTTCTCTTTTTCTCACTTTCGGCCACTCTAGCTTGACCCCTGTCTCTCTCGTTTTGCTCATCACTCCAGGTTTTTGCCCAAATTGCTAATTCATATTTTGTTTTAGTTTGAATTATTATTGGTTTAAGTTTTAGTTGTTAATTAGTATTATGCTTTAGTTAGATTTGATTTTTTGTTAGTAGATTTTAGGTGGTTAGGATATGTTAGATTAGGTTAATTGGGTTTTAAATTGTTGAAAAGTGTTTGGATTATTGAAATGAATCGCTGAATATTGTTGCTAGAGTTGTTTGAAATTGTCTAAATTATGTTGATCCCTTGTGTTACGGCTAGTTTTACTGAGATTTGATTGCCGGATTATTTAGATTATACATGGTTGTTGCTGGTTTTGAATTATTTGTTTCTAGTGTTGATTATAGATTTAAAATTGGGACTGTCAATTGATATTTGATATTGATTTTACATGATTAAGGCATTTATTTAATAGTACAAGATTAATTAGGTTAGTCCTTTTTAACCAAATTATATCAACTTTGTATGTTCAATTGGTTTTGGGTTATATTAGATATGAATTTCAAATGTTAAACTTAATTTTGTGGTATTAGTTATAAGAATTACATTAGTATTATTATCATGTATTGTTGATTTGTTGTTCTGAATTTCTGTTAACTGGTATGATCTTTGCAGACATGACGACAGGTAGAGGTATTGCGGACCAGCGTACTGGTCGTGGTCATGGTCGTGGTAGAGGGAGGGTTTCTGGTGGTACCCCTGGGAATTCTAGATCTTCTCCCTCTACTCCGAATACCCCGGTAACGTCACAGGTTGCGATTTTATCAGATCAGCCGTTCATCATGGTCCCTAACCCCAACTACGTCCCTACGTCTACGGTGATGACGCCACCTCCATCTGCTCAGTAGCACGATGTCTCAGCAATGCCGCCTCTAGCGACAGACACCGCGGTCCCGGAATCCTCTCACAGAAGTGAGCCAGTTGATGCCACTCCACCACCTCCCATCGTACGGTTGATGATTTGGCGTTATGGTAGAATGTGGTAAGTATCACTTTAAATCTTCTATATGTTGAAAGTGTCTGACTATTGATTCTAGTTTCGTGGGTTTAAGGTTGTAGGTTTGAACTGCTAAAAGTGTTTGATATATTGTGATTAGTGATTCTTGATAGTTGATTCTAGTTTTAGTGGATTTAGAGTTGTAGGTTTGAATTGTTGAAAGTGTTTCATATTTTCTGATTATTGAATTGCTGATTGTCTGATTATGAATTCTAGTTTAGTGGATTTATGGATGTTGCTTCTTGATTATTGCCTGTTATTCATTGATTGTTGACATTTGGTGCTATTTAAGTTAATTATTGATGGATAGAGTTTGTGGCGTATTCCAGTTATAGATGAACAATTTTGAAAAAATTTCTATAAATTATGGTTATTTGCTTCTGAAGTTTTAATTTGTATGATTATTGACAGGTTTGCGCTAAACAACAATACATGTACTCAGGAGATGACCAACGTCATCAAGCTGATGTACGACCATCTACGGCTGAGCTACAAGAAGATTCCCTTTGAGACCAGAGAGTGATGGTTTCAGAAGTGGGTAGTAATTAATTTTTTTTTAGTTTCAAACATTTTTAGCTAGTTTATATCTTCTATTTTGATTAACTAATTTTAAAGTTTCTTTATGCAGCTAAATTTTATATGGGATGCTGAGCACGATGCCCTCATCAGGAAGATATACAACCATCAAATAGGTCAGCGAATGCAACAGATGCTGTAAGATGTTCGTGAGCGGCACGAACACCTCAGACCTGGCTCTACCCGAAAATCAAGAAGGCTCTATTAGTTAACTGGGAGACCGATGAGGGGTTTAGGCATCGACATCTCACAAATAGAGCTAACTGGGCATCTGCCAGGTAATCCAAGTATACCTGCGGCTCAGCGACTTTCATGAAGACTAAGGCCATGTTGGTATGTAGCTTCTTTAATGTTGTTATTAACTTAGTTATATTCTTTGACATATCATTACTAGGCATCATAATCATATTGTTTCAATGCAACATGTGTAGTCGAAGTCGTTAGATCGCGATGCGGCTTTGGCAGAAACATTCAAGTACACCCACACTTTGAAGGAGAACCAAGAGAGATTTGCTAATCAGCGGTCTCATGATCATTATGTGAGTAAATATCTGATCTTGTCATATAAAATTAGAGATTAAATTTATAACTGTTGTACTAATCATAATAACATGTGTTACACAGAAGTCCTACATGTAGAGACTAGAGGCTGCGACTCAACAATCTCAACAAAGTGGAGAGAACACCGATGGCTCTGCTGCTTCAGTCATAAATCCCGCCTCAGTGCCATACAAGAACCGTGTATACGGGTCAGGGTCGTTCTTTGCCAACAGCTTCCACACCTCCACATTGAGGCCATTGTCTGCCTCTGCCACCAGTTGAGCTGTCGACCCCGAAGAAGGCATTGATTTGAGGCTGCAAGTGTTGGAGCTCACCCACAGTGTTCACGGGCAGGCTCAGGAGATGAACGATTATCAGGAGAGGTATCAGGAGATCCTCACATGTGTGACGGATACGGATGACCTCAGGCTGGAGTGGAGGGAGTAGCTGGAGTGGTTTCAACGGATGGAGGCTGTGATGGAGGTGTACCAAGCTCAGATGCGCGCCGCTGGCATCGTCTTTGCTGGTGGCGCACAGACATCACTGCCTTCTGCACCGTCTCAATAGGACCATGAAAATGATGACGACGACTATGTGGATCTTTAGTGATTAGGACTTTCGTTTTATTATTTCGTTGTATTTATTTGATTTATTTGACTTTCAATTTATTTGAACATTTGATATTTAATATTACATAATTGGTTTCTATTATTTATAAATTGATCATTAATTGTGTGAAAAATAAATTTAATAAAAAAATTAAATTAAAAAAATTGCGTCACAATTTTGTTTTAAAAAAATTGACATTACTGTCGGATATACCGAGAAAATTATCCGACGGTAAAAGTGCAGGAAACAACATATTGTGGCGCCAAGCCGCTAACATTACTGTCGAAAAAAGCTGACAGTAACCAAATGGTTTTTCGGGTAGGTAATTTGTCACAGAATCCGATGGTAACTATTTATCGGCGAGATTTATACCGTTCGATTTCTTTCAATGATAACTTAATTACCGTCAGATTTTATTTATTTTTTCGACGATAAATCCGACGGTACTCAACGTTTTTCTTGTAGTGTAAATTGAGAGGGAGACCATACATGATAAAAAGAGGAAATGTGTTATTTTTTATTTATATTTCTATATTATACATTTAATTGGTGAATGTATTTTTAATATTATTGAATATAGAGTATGGAAAAATTAATTTTTAGAGAAATACATTAAAAAAATACTCTTGTAAGTCTTAACCCATTCTCGATGTGTTCATCTGTGATGACTTGTATGTTAACTTAAAATACAGTAAGTCATTGAGGGTGTGAAATTGTGAATAGTAATTATTGTCACTAATGTATACATATTAGAAATGTCAACATATAGATTAAATCATTTGAACCTGAACGGCAACTAAACCTGAATTTCTTTTACAGAAGAAGAATTGGGACACTCAAAACGAATATAGTCATACATTATTCCCTGAAAGGGGCCTGTAGCGATGGCCTGAGTTAGATAAACGGTATTGTTTCCTTCCAATAATTGATGGGCAAGCACATCAATGGTGAATAGCCAGTATAGTCCATGAATTCCATGTCTAGCTATTGCATTGTCCTTTCCAATAACCCCGGTTGTAAATAGTGGAGGATCTTGCTTTTCATCATTCACTCTAACCTTTAAATGCCAAAAGAATAATACATTAATACTTATAATAAGGGATGAGACAAACATATAGAATGGAAGTCGAAAGCATTCACTATTTTATAATTTTTTTTCTCTAATAATATAAACCTAGCAGCATTCAATCTTCGCTCTCTAAGAGTTAAATTTGTAGGTTGTACCACTAATAACTTTCACTCTTCACTCTAAAAAAAGTGAAGATTAGCATTCTCCTTTTTCCCCATACAATAAACTTTAAGGATCATTTTTAATTAAAGTATATATAAAGAAAAAAATTCATTGTCTAGAATTTAAAGTTATAAATCTATCCCTCATATTTTGTACAAAATGGTACATATATAAGAAGGGTAAATTATATAAATAAATAAAGTACAGGTTAAAATTATTCAATTTCATTCAATATTTTTTAAATAATTTTCATTTCGATCCTTTACTTACTCTATATAAATCTCTACAAAGTGTAGATGTTTCAAAATTTATACATAAACTACTATAAAGTATAGAGATTTATGTGAAAATTAGCTAAGATTATATAAACTGCTAGAGACGGTAACAATTTATGAAGAAATAACTTCAACACGTAAATCGCAACAGACTGCAACGTTTACTAAAATCTTTAGTTTTATATCCATATGTATTAAATGTATATGGAAATTAGATAAATAATTTTACATATTAAAATCTAAATATTAGAAAAATCTATTTAAATTTTAAAAATATAATGTATAAAATTAAAGTATAAATAATACCAATTTTTTTATCACACAATTGATTGATATTGGCTTAAAAAGTTATATATGTGATTTATGTACAAAAATTTAAGAAATAAATATTATTATGTGCTTTAAAAAAATAAATATATATGTGTGCAATTTTTTGAAGTTTAAATTTAATATTAAAATTTATTTTTATCTAAAATTATATTAATTTTACATTATATTTTGTACAAATTGGCATGCATGATGAGCTAACTAGGAGAATAA